>NW_015164665.1:601349-645527 GCF_001447785.1 Gekko japonicus | reverse complement strand
GGCTGCTGACCTTGGCAAATGTGCTCTGTTTGGGCTCTGGAGATATGCTTGAGGAAGCAGTGGCTGCTTTAGAGGTAGGGAAGCGCCACTCACTCAACCCATCTCAGTGCTGATAGCTGGGAAAAAGTTCAGTCCAAGGAGAGAAGTAGGGGGGGTGGGCTGGGCACTTTCATAGCAGTAGGGTCCTTTCTGGGCTGGGGATACTGCCCCTGCTACAGCCTCTGACCAAGGGGACTTGGCTTTGCCAGCAGTGGCATATGCCAAATGAGTCATATTGCAGTAGGTGCCAGGCAGACAGAAGGATGGACAGTAGGCAGTGGTGCTGCATGGCTGCAGTGAGCTGGGTACCCTTACCAGGTTCCTTTAGGCCACAGGTCAAGCTGTGTATCTTGGTGCACTTCTGGTAGCTCTTGGTTGGCTTGCTGGCTCTGATGGTGTTTCTGGGGCTCAGGCTGGGAAGCCGGCATGGCTGCTCTGATTTGGCTTGGTGCAATTGTGCCTCACTTGCTCCACCACAAGATGGTCACTTGCACCATCTTCTTCCACTTTGCTGTCCAACTTTTCCAGGTGGCTTCCCCAATGAGGCCCAGGCCAGGCAGCTACTGGCTATGTATCCAGTTGGAGCTAGGCAGCAATCAGCTGTTCATGGGGGAGCACGTTCTGCCCCACCTGCCATACTCAGTGATTCTCTGGGGCCCCATCCTGGACTTTTGCCCAGAGCAGGAGTGTTACTGTCCCTGGTAGTTCAACTTGTGTGGATTGTACAGCATGAAATTTTCTGCATCTGCAGTGCATTTAGATTTGAATTCTGGCAAGATGTTCACATAGCACTGTGTGGCTTGCAAAACCAAGCTTTTAGACAGTAGAAACCCATTCCTAACTGAAATCATGTGTTTGCCTTAGGGAAGCAAAACCCTACCCTTGTGTTGCAATTTTTTTAAAAAAATTCATTCAAAAAAGCAAACAAACAGAAGAAAAACAATAAGAGAAAAACCCTAAAATCCAGCGATTAAGTAAGATTTCTAAAAAGGGAAAAAAATAAAGACAAGGCAAAATTAAAATAACAGTGGTGGTAGATCTACAGATAATTTTCAAATATCTAAGAATAAGTGTATACGCAGTTGCTTTCTATATGCTGTGTGTTCAAATGCTGATAAAGTTCTAAGGTCTTTGATCCATTGATTTACTGGAGGTGGGCTTTTATATTTCCAGTGTTGTCATATGAGGCTTTTTGCTGTAGTAAGGGCACAGTAGGTCCATTTCTGTTGACCGTTAGTTAGCCTTCAAGAGAAGGGCAGATAGTTTAAAAGTACATAAGAATCCTCAAAAATTAATGAACATTCTAATACAAAACTGATATGAGTAATAACTTCCCAGAAAAACCAAATGACTGGACATGCCTAAAGCATATGTTTAAGTTACAACACCAGCAATTAGACACTTTACTCAGTCATTTGCTAAAGATTCCAGTATATCCTAAACATAATTTTTTGTTGAATAAGTCTCAACTTAAGATCAATAAAGCGAGCAGGCTGTATTAATATACCAACAAATGTTGCAACTGTAAGTATTGCAATTCTGTAGAAGATGGCATTTCATATCTAGACCTCTGCTGAGAAAATGACAAAAACTCATCTTCATAACCTACCAACTGATCAGTCCAAGCCTTTTTCAGGTCTGGTGCCCCTCTCTAAGTGGAGTGCATTAGAGTAGTGCTAGAGTGGATCCCATTCCTTTTGCAATTTCTACAATATAAATTTGATCCATTTTCACATTCTAAATCAACACTTTGGGCCACTCCAGATCAAAAACTAGGTAAGAAATCTTTTTCTCTGTGTTGCAGTATGATCTATCTCAGGGGTGGCCAAACTTGCTTAACATAACAGCCACATAGAATAAACGTCAGATATTTGAGACCCAGAGGACATGAACAAATATTACACATTTTAATTGAAAAATATGCAAATTTGCTTTTTATTAACATTAAATTAAACTGTGTGAAATAGCCACATGCGGCTCCCAAGCTGCAGTTTGGTCACCCCGATCTATCTTGAGGTGCATAGTAACTACTGGTCCAATTAGGAAGTGGACTTATGGTTTGCAACAAGATTTTTTTTAATAGGAAATCAGAACACAGCTTGAATACTTGTAGCAAGGCAAACCTTGTCATGATGCAACTGACTTTAAATTGACTTTTAAAATTAAAGTTCTTCAGAACTCTAGTGAGTTAAGTAAGAAAGAAGGTTTGCAGGGGAATTGTCTAAACACTTACATAAAGGAAACAAAAGCTTTAAATCTGTGTTGTTAACATCTTTCTTAGTGGGAATATTTGAATATTTTTTAAAAATGAAAGGCCAGGTTAAGGCCATATCCTTAGATGTATATCAACAAAGTGTAATCTCAAACAGAGTTATACCCTTCTAAGCCCATTGACTTCAGTAACATGGATATAACTGTTTAGAATTGCCCTCTTAAAGCTGTTGTCAGTTGTGTGCATCATCGTGTTATTCATGTATTCACTCTTTAATATTTGCATTAAGCTGTCATTTTACTTGACATTCTGAAGCTGTCATCACACTCATAGCTAACGTCATGATTTTTATACCATAATGAGCATATGCATATGATAGCAAGGAGTTCTTAGGAGAACAGGACTCCTCAGGAGATGAGCCTTGAGTTAACAGCCTTGAGTTAACTGGAGTCAGCCATGAGCTAACAGGAGAAGCGGACTGGCAGGAAAATGAGCTGTAGGCTTGTCAGGATTTACAGCTAACAGCTGGCTACACAGACCAACACCCTTCAGCTCTGATTCAGTAGGTGAACCTCAGTTGGCTGTTCCCAGCCCACCAGTATCACCTACACCCTTAGAGCACCACAGACGGAGGCTGAGAACAGAGCTACAGACAAGATGGCAAGTTGCACATCTCCTGGCCTGACACCAGCTGCTTGCTGATAACAAAGATGAGTAATTGCAGCATTGCTTCTGAGCAGCTGGCTGCAAGCATGACCCTTAGGCTTGGGGCTATAAAAACCAGCCAAGAGAGGCTTTTAGGCTCAGATGCAACACATACAATAGACGCTAAGCCACTGCCTCTGCCCTGCCTGACTTCTGAACCCCTGACCCTGGACTGAATGATCCTGCCTTGCTTGACTTCTGGCAGCTGATACTCGGAGCCTGCAAGCCAGTATAATACCTGTGGCATATTTCTTATGATATCAGTGCTAAATAAAGATCCTTTTATTAAAATGAGGCAAAACGGTCTTCAAACAGGGAACAGCATTATAATAGGAAGCACTAGTTTAGTAACAGCTTTGTTGCTTAATCTTTTAAGGATTAATGGGACTTGTTTCTCTGCCAAACACATTTTACTAGGGCTGTGGTTCCTTGTAATTCTTAAACATTGTAGGTATTGCTTTTCCTAACAAGGTACTTCTCTCTTGTACAGGCTGCAGAAAAAGTAAAAACAAACAAGCTTGAATCCAAACAAATCCAACCCTAATGCCAAAATGCAGTTTGTGAATCTATTTAGTATTATGAAAGCTACCACTGCAAAAGCAATATAAAGACAATAGGGTTTGTAATATATACTTGGTTTTCATATACAACATTTATCAGTACTGAATTTCCTGAAGATGGGGTAGGGAAGTTTCTTTGTTTTGAATTATGTAAAGTAAGGATGGATTTTCAGGTTTCGCTATTGTAAACAAACAAAAACCCTGTAGTTACCAGAAAACTAACTGTATATAGACTGAGGTATGACTGGCCCTTGACACGATCTTTTAGTCTCCCTCTCCCCCCCCCCATTTAGTGGGATTAATTATTTTGTGTCTTGAAAACTGGGTACTTTTGTGCAGTCAGTCAACAATTTAATGGAGAGGATTTGGGGCTTAATAGTAAGACAGTAAAGGCCATTACTGAGGTGTGCCATCACAGTAAACAGGGTATTTCATGTTAAATATGACTGTGTGTACACTGATTTGAAAGACTTTAATTTTTGCTTTCCTGTAATAAGGAACAAAGATATCAGCTATTACTCAATTTTTACAATTTCATATATTTTGTTTATCTGTGTTTAAAATTATTAGAATGAATTCTTCTGTATGCTGCAAGTCATTGAAATTATTGGACTCCCTACACATTACACAGTGTAAAATGTGTAAAGACACAAAATTCCACTTTGATTTATCTTTTGAATTTATATAAAATTGTGCCATGAATGATGACTGACCCAGTGTCTCTTATACAGACTACCTTTCAAATAGATGTTGTAACAGGGGAAATGTTGGTCTCTTCCCCATTAGGGATGTGATATTGGATCATCTACATCATCTAATAAATACTAAAAGGCTGATCTTTATTAATAAACAAGGAAGCAACTTCTTGGTGCTATTACCTTGAATTATACTAGGCAGTTTGGGGCTATAATTAATGGGATAATTCGTTCTGAGACTCCCTTTATATCAACTATGTCTTCTGATACATGGTTCCAATACTTCTCTGACTTATTTCATGAAGACCCTCCCAATGGAATACAACTGACTCATTCACTCCTTGACAATCTCCCAGAATGGCCTCCTGTTTCCCTTGAAGAAATAATAGTCCTTATAGAGCAATTAAAATTAGGTAAAGCTCCTGGCTGAGGTACTGAAAGCTGATCCTGAGTGGTGGGCTTCGTTGCTAGCTGCTCTTTTCACTATGGAAAATAAGACTGGCCAGATGCCAGCAGCCTGGACGAATGCAATAATTATTCCCATCTACCAAAAGGGCTGTCACCTTAATCCCTCTAATTTTAGACCAATTAGTCTTTTATCAGTTATTGGGAAACCCTATGGTAAATTTCTGCAAATAAAGTTTAGCTCCTGAATGTCCTCTAATAAACTTTTAGGGCCAGAACAGGTGGGTTTCTGTCAGGGGAAGTTGGCTTTGGACCACTATTTATTGATTACTTGATTATTGATTAATAAGTATGTGAGAAGGAAAAGGTCTAAATTGTTTATTGCTTTTTTGGACTATAAAGGGACTTTTGATTTGGTTTCAAGGGAACTTCTTTGGATAAAGCTAGAGGGACTGTCTTTAGATAAGGGGTTATTATTTCTTATTAAAAGACTCTATACCTCTGTGTCCTGTCAGATTAGGTGTACCCTGTCAGGGAGACTTTCCCCTCAGATCCCTATTGGGAGGGGGGTTAAGCAGGGGTGCATCTTAGCCCCCCCACTTGTTTTATTTTTTTCTTAACGACTTTGCCCCTTTTTTGTCATTAGTTGACGGCCTTAGCCCTAGACTTGGCTCTGCTCTTATTCCCTTGCTTTTATATGCGGACGACACAGGTCATAAGAACATAAGAGAAGTCAGTGTTGGATCAGGCCAATGGCCCATCCAGTCCAACACTCTGTCACACAGTGGCCAAAAATACCAGGTGCTATCAGGAGGTCCAGCAGTGGGACCAGGGCACTAGAAGCCCTCCCATCGTTGCCCCTTCCAAGCACCCAGAATACATTGCATCACTTGCCCCAGACTGAGAGTTCCTATCTATACCTTGTGGCTAATAGCTACTGATGGATCTCTGCTCCATATGTTTATCTAATTCTCTCTTGAAGCCATCCATGCTTGTAGCCGCCACCACCTCCTGTGGCAGTGAATTCCATGTGTTAATCACTCTTTGGGCGAAGAAGTGCTTCCTTTTATCCGTTCTAACCTGACTGCTCAGCAATTTCATTGAGTGCCCAAGAGTTCTTGTATTGTGAGAAAGGGAGAAAAGTGCTTTGTTCTCTACCTGCTCTATCCCATGCATAATCTTATAAACCTCAATCATGTCACCCCTCAGCCATTGTTTCTTCAAGCTAAAGATCCCCAAGCGTTTTAACCTTTCTTCATACGGAAAGTGTTCCAACCTTTTTATCATCTTAGTTGCCTTTTTATGCACTTTTTCATTGCTATAATATACTTTTTGAGGTGTGGTGAACTGTACACAGTATTCCAAATGAGGTTGCACCATCGATTTATACAGGGCCATTATAATACTGGCTGATTTGTTTTCAATTCCCTTCCTAATAATCCCCAGCATAGCATTGGCCTTTTTTATTGCAGTCGCACACTGTCTAGACATTTTCAGTGAGTTATCTACTATGACTCCAAGATCTCTCTCTTAGTCAATCTCTGCCAGTTCAGACCCCATCAGCGTGTATTTATAGTTAGGATTTTCGGCTCCAATGTGTATCACTTTGCACTTGGCCACATTGAACCCCATTTGCCATGTTGACGCCCACTCGCCCATCCTCAACAGATCCCTTTGCAGTGCCTCACAATCCTCCCTGGTTCTCACCACCCTGAACAACTTTGTGTCATCTGCAAATTTAGCCACTTCACTGCTTACTCTCAACTCCAAATCATTAATGAACAAGTTAAAAAGCATCGGACCCAGTACTGATCCCTGTGGTACCCCCACTGCTTACCACCCTCCGCTGAGAAAATTGCCAATTTATACTCTGTTTCCTATTAATTAGCCAGTTTTTGATCCACAAGAGGACTTGCCCTTTTATCCCATGACTATTGAGCTTACTTAGGAGCTTTTGATGAGGAACTTTATCAAAAGCTTTCTGGAAGTCTGGCTGCTGGGGTGTGTGTTTGGTTGGCTGCGTTGGTTGACTGGGGTGTCAGGAGTAGTGTAGCAGGGGTGTTGTTGGGTTGCATTTAATGATATGCTCAGTTGACCTGAGGTAGCTAAATTGTTGTGTATTTTGAGCAGCTTGTAATTGTAATTGTTAAATAGATTAGCGGCAGCGGTTTTTTTCTGGCTTTGAGTGGAGCGTTGGCGGTCTGAAGTTTTCGGAGACGACCAGTGGGACACAATATGGAGCGGCAGATTCCAGTGCTCTTGGGGAGGGGGAAGTTTAGCGGTGGGCCTAGGCAGATGGCTAATGGAAGGATACGGAGAACTAGAAGAGCTCGGTGTCCTTCCAGCCTACGGCCCATCCCAAGGGTGGTTGGCAGTGGGGCCAGGATTGGTATTTCTCCTCCGTCATTGGTGTTGTGCAATGCCAGGTCCATTAACAACAAAGTCACAGTCCTACGAGACCTTGTGACAGAACATCAGGCGGACCTGGCTTGTGTGACCGAGATTTGGGTGAGGGAAGGGGAGACCCTGGCTCTCACCCAGTTAGCCCCTCCAGGCTACTCGGTCTTTCACCAATCACGGAAGAGGGGATGGGGGGAGGGGTGGCTATTCTCGTTCGGGAGGCTTACTCTTTCAGGACACTCCCATCTGTAGAGATTGCGGGCTTAGAATGTGTCGGCTTGCTGCTGGGGGCTGAGGAGAGTTTGGTGATTTGGCTGGTGTACCAGCTGCCTAATGCACCGGCCGATAGTCTGCCGTCCCTGCTGGATGTCGTATCAGGCTGGGCGTTGGATCACCCTCAACTGATTGTCTTGGGTGATTTCAACGTCCATGCTGAGGACGCGGCCTCCAGCCGGGCTATGGACTGGGTGTCGTCCATGGCAGCACTGGGACTCTCACAGTTCGTATCGGCCCCCACGCATAGGGCCGGTCACATGCTCGATCTGATCTTTGCAGCGGGTGTGGAGGTGGACCGGATCACTGCCGAGGCAGTGCCATGGTTGGACCACCTGGTCCTGAGGGCCCGTCTGAGCATTCCACCCCAACCCTGTATAGGCGGCGAGCGGATTTTTGCTCGTCTGCGGAGCCTGATGGACCCGGAGCGGTTCCAGAGGGCACTGCAGGATCTGAGGCCCCCTGGCAGTTTGTTGGATGAGCTAGTGGAGGACTGGCATGCTCGGCTCTCCACGGCCATCGATGAGATCGCTCCCAGGCATCCTCTCTGCACTCGCGTTAGGCGCGCCCCCTGGTATACCCAGGAGTTGCGGCTGCTGAAGCGAGAACTGAGACGACTAGAGAGACGGTGGCATCGTGTTTGCGATGAGGTAACAAGAGCATCCTATAGGACGTTTATGAGATCCTATGAGATGGCAGTCAAGGCCGCTGAGAAGGATTTCTATGCGGCTGAGATTGCGTCTGCGAGCTCGCGCCCGGCCCAATTATTTAGTATAATTCGGAGTTTGACTGCCTTGCCTCAGGGCAAGCAAAACGCTAGGGAATTGGATATTGGCTGTGAGGCTTTTGCGAGCTTTTTCGCGGATAAAGTCTTGGAGCTCCGCCGTGACCTCCCCGCCACAATTGAGACAGTGAGCGAACTTGAGGCCCCTTGCGCGTCCTCGGTACCGGGTTTAGAATGTTTTAATCTGCTCAGTCTGGACGAAGTGGACAGATTGCTCGTCTCTGTACGCCCAAAGACATGCGACCTTGATCCGTGCTACTAAAGGATGGATTCACAACATTACATTTTGGTTGCAACTCCACTTCAACTCTGACCATTCTGGTTATATGTACCAACTTCTTTCTGAATCTGGCAATTCTAGTTGACTATCTTGCATCAAAGCCAAAATATGCTCTTTGAATTTACCCTTAGAATCTTTATTTTTGCTTTCTGAGTTTGAGGCTTTAAAAAAATAAAATTTAGTTTATTGGGCTCAGAGTTGCAAACTCTCTATAGCTTGGCTAACAGAACTCCCTTAAATTTAGGGATTGCTTTAGGGATTCTCCCTTAAATTTAGGGATTGTTTTAGGGATTCTCCCTTAAATTTAGGGATTGTTTTAGGGATTCTCCCTTAAATTTAGGGATTGTTTCAAATGCAAATCTTCCAGCTGTATATCTTTATCAACTTATAGCTCAAAATTTGTGCAGAGCTATCTCCTTGGCCAGATGTAATGTTCTTCTTTCTGCACTCCTCTCTGGCAGATTCCAGGGGATCCCCTATTCTAGCGGCTACTGTCCTTGTATGAAGGACTGTGTTGAAACTGTCCCCCATGTTCTTCTTCAGTGTCCTTTTTATTTGGCGCCCCGTCAGGATCTTCTGTACCCTATATTAGCTCAATTGTCAGAGATTTCTGATTATTTTAAAGTTCTTTTTTTGCTTGATAATCCAGATACGGAATAGTAGCAAGATTTCTTCTTAGTGCTATGGCTATACATCCCGAAAAGTAATATTAACCAATAGTTTTTTTTTTTGCTTTTATGCTGTTTTGTAGTCCCAATTTTACCCTGTATGGATTTGTATTTTACAATCTGTATTTTATTTGATATCCTGTTGTATGGATATACATATGCCAATAAAGGCTTGCCAAGACAAAGAATATTGAAACTTTACTTCTCAATTTTCAGCTCCAACCGTGCCTTGTTATAATTATTCTCCAATTCTGGACAGAATTATTCCAATATTTGGAAGTGGCTCTAAACCTTCAGATCTGATAGTTAATCATCCAGCACCACTCTTTGGGGTCTGCCAGTCAAGTAAGAACTGTATGAACAAAGCACAATACCCATACTTAAGGGTTGCCAACTCTGGGTTGAGAAATTTTTGGAGATTTGGAAGTGGAGGGTGGGGCTTGGGGAGGGGGGGAACCTCAGTGGGGTATAATGCCACCCTCCAGCCATTTTCTCCAGGGGAACTGATCTATGTAGTCTAGAGATCAATTTTAATTCTGAGATCCCCAGGCCCCACTTGGAGGTTGGCAACCATACCGTACCCCCAATGCAACAAGTCTCTCCAGAAGGATACCATGGTTGATGGTATCAGAAGTCACAAAGAGGTCTAAGAGGATCAACAGGGACATATTCTCCCTGTCACACTCCCATGATGGACAGCTAGTCTACCTTGCTGTAGATGAAAAAGGCAAAATAATTCTTCCTGAATGTGCTGGTAGACAAGCTGGGCTGTGAAGACTCAAGAGATGGGAGTAGAGGGAGAGGCCTAGTCTTTGTCTCCCTGTTGAAAAACAGAGAGAGAGGCTTAAAGATCCTCTGTTACAATGATAAACAGTTATGTGTGCATGTATACACAGTAGTAACAGATTCACATAGTCTGTTTATGGGAGAATGAATTGCTAATTCTGTTAAATGTATTTAAAAGCAGCAGCCCTAGGGGTACGTGATATGTATGAGCAGGGGTCATTTCATAGAAAAAGAGGTGCAGGAGCTCATTTGCATAACTCATGTGCATATGCCACACCCCCTGACACAGGGCAGGCTGGGGGAGGGGAGGAGAGGGGAGCTGGCTGGAGGAGAGGAGGGAAGGGCACCTAGAGAACATCGGGCAGAGAACCCAGGGATTTAAATCCCCTCCTTCCCCAGATTCTTTCTGCAGAAGCGAAGAGGCTCAGGGGAAAGGGGGGGCATGTCTGCCCGCCTCCCCTCCCCTTCTCCAGCTACCCCACCACGGCGGGCTGGCTGGAGGAGGGCAGGGCAGGGAGGCAGACATGCCTGGGTCCCCTGCTTGCTCTGCTGCGCTCAGGTAGGAAATGACCCCTATGGTTGTAAAAAATGAGCATGCAGGCAAGGCGATCTAACTCTGATAGCTCCTCCTGACTCCTGCTGTTTGAAGCATTTTTCCCAGTACTGTTCCATGACTAGTGAAAGAATTAGCTAGACTTAGGGAGAAACACTGAAAGATATGAAGTGCAGCAAGATAAAGTGCAGGAGAGGAGAGAGTTTAGATCCTTTTTATTAATCCCCCAACCAGGGGTCTTTTGGGGCTGGAGCACACCGGGTCACCGCTCCGGCAGCCCAGGAGCTCGCGCAAAGGGTGGCGGCAGCAAGCCCCACCCCCAGTTCCCTGCGCTGAAAGAGCTGTGGCTTGGGGAAGGCCTGGAGAGCCCCACCTCCAGGTCCCCCGGGCCCACGCAAAAGCACTGTGGCTTGGGGAGGCCCGGAGAGCCCTGCCGCCAGGTCCCATGGGCCCGCGCAGAAGCGCTGCAGCTTGGGGGGACCAGAGAGCCCCGCCGCCAGGTCCCTCGGGCCCATGCAGAAGCGCTGAGGCTCGAGGGATGCCCGGAGAGCCCCGCCGCCGGCTTCCCCGGCCCCCGCCGAAGCGGTAAGTAAGGGATTCATTGGGGTGGGGGTAGCGGGGGCTTGATGGGGGTTGGGAGAGCCTCTCTCCCATTCTCCATCTCTTTGCCATCTTTCCCTCCTTTTCTTTTTCCCTTCTCTTCCTTCCTTCCTCTCTTTTCCTCCTTTCCTTCTCTCTTTTTCATTCCCTCCTTTCCGTCTTTCCTTTTCCTCTTTCCTTCTTCCCTTCTCTCTTTCTTTCCCACCTTCTTCTCTTCTCTTTTTTCCACCTTTCCCTCCTTCTTCCCTTCTCTCTCTTTCTTTCCCTCCTTCTCTTTCTTTCCCTCTTTCCTTCTCTCTTTTTATTCCCTCTTTCCTTCCTTCTTTTCTTCTCTTTCTTTCCTTCTCTGTACTCTCTCTCTATCCTTTCCTCTTTCCTCCTTCTGTGGCCCAACTCTTGGCTCCCCCACCCTGCAGGCCAGCTGGGGAAGGGAAGTGGAGTCTTTTGAAGATGCCTCCCCCCCTTTTGCTTCCCCTTCTGACATCACTTCCGGTGATGTCAGGGGGCATGGCATATGCTAATAGCCTAGTAGCTCATTAGCATACCATATGCTAAGGAGCTCCTGCAGCTCTTTTTCTATGAAAAGACCCCTGCCCCCAACTAAAATATGCATATCCTTTCCCACTCATAAAAAGGACACTTATATGCCAAGCCATGCCTCTTCTCCTGTGCAAGTGAGGATTTTAATTGCCTATAGAATGGGTATAACTGTCTGTCTCTGAAATTTGAAAGGTTTATTCAGTGAAGAATGAAACTATGGAGAATGTCATTGCAATTGTGGTTGGCGGAGAATCTCACCTGGAAATGTGAACAATGGAAATTAGAAACAAATATGACTCGCTTTATTTATGATACTTTTCTAATTAAATAAGCTGCCTGGAATGTAAAACAACAACATAAGAATGAGATTCATCCTGTTTTTGTCCACCTCTGTTTGTAAGGTGTTACGGATGAAAAGGTTAGGCATTTGGAAATTCTAAGTGATACCATTTGGAAATTTCTGCTTTTCAGATTACTTACTTTCCCACAGAAAGTCAAAATTTACAAATATTTGATACAAAATTGGGGTTTTGCCAGTAAAATCTAGATATCAAAGACATGCAGGATCCATTTGCTTGCTTGGAAATATAGAACTCCTGATTGTGTAGTGAGTGTAGTCCCATGCATATATATGTGGCCACAGTACTGGCAATGGAATTGTTTTCCTCTATACAAATAGCAATGATTTAAATTCCAATATGAACCCAATTCAGATTTTTAAAATGATTCAGAACTGAACAAGATTGCATATTTTTTCTACATAACCCCATTTCCAACAGTGCAATTCTAAGCAGAGTTATACCTCTTGAAGTGTATTGAGATCAGTGGAGTTAGAAAAATGTAACTCTGCTTGGGATGGCAGTGTTAGTTATAAGCATCATGATGTCACTACATCTATAAATATATTGTTTTATTTCCATGGCTGGATAAAAGTACTTTAAATTTAGACTATACAGATTGCATATGACCCGGTAAATAGCATTGTATCAGGTTGTAGGAAACCACACAGATATCTATACAAAGATTCTGATGTCTCAAATGATGGATAAATGCAGTTGGAAAAGTATGCAGATAATGAGAATGATAAGAATTATGTTTATTAGTTAGGAATCTCTGAATGGTAGAATTATGACACTTTCAGTCCTGTAGATTTTTATAGCAGGCCTGAATGACTTGTAAACCATGAAGCCAAATGTAACTCACTGATGATATAGTGCAATGTAACAGAGGTTTAGAACATTTTCTGTTCTTACTGACTTCCTGACAATAGAAAAATAGGCTTATGATATCTTAGCAGGCTACAGTTAATGGCTAAGAGGCTACATCTGGCCTGGGGTGGGGGTCAAAGGTCTGCTATATAACAACTGACAAGGTAACCACATGCGGTGTTTAGCTGTAGTCTGTTTTTCCCCTTCTAAGTGTGTGCAGATCCTTCAGGATACTAAGTAGAGAAAGATACTTTGGACCATTGATGGATAGAACCAGACTAAGTACTCTGTGCAGGAATTATGTGTCATCACATGATTGAGAAACCTCTACCCAATTATGATATTACACACCAGTCATTGTAAGACAGCTTTGACAAATGGTCATATTGGTGGGGGGGATGTTGGTGTACATTCAAACACAGATTGAATACATAGAAGTATGAGAGAAGTGACAGCTTAGTCAATGTTTATTGAAAGAAGCTGTACTGTAAAATGAGGCACCTCTCTTGGAAGACAATGGAGGGGAAAAAATCTTTAGTCTCATGATCCGAGAAACCATGGTAGGAAAATTTGGTTATTACAGATTTTCCGGGCTGTATGGCCATGGTCTTGGCATTGTGGTACCTGACATTTTGCCAGCAGCTGTGACTGGCATCCTCAGAGGTATAACACAGAAAGATGGAGTACTCTCTGTGTCAAAGGTAGAAAATGTTTACAGTTAGAAAATCCATTAAATTATAGGTGGTTCTTGTTGTTTAGTCATTTGTTTTATATAGATTATGACTGAATCGTCTTTTATAAATACAAAATAATAGTTTTTATAAATATAAAATGGCCTCTGGTTTGTTCTTGCACTATGCAGTTTAAGAGGCACACTTCTGAACTCTTACTGTACACTGAATTTTTCGTAGTACACTTAATATCATATGTAACTATCCCTTTAACGATAGAGGAAAACTGACTGTAAACATTCAGTTTCTCTGACATGCAGTCCATAGTTCCATCCCAGTGTCTGATGAAGAAGAAAATCTATTTTGAAAGCTCATGCTCCTTTAATGAAATAATCTCATTTTGTTTTAAAGGTGCAGCTGGACTCTGATATTAAGTTTTTACAAAAATCAGTCTTGTTTCTGTTCAGTGGTATTTTGAAGAGTCTATTTAGTTAACTAAATATGTAGTTACCTTTGTTTTAGAAAGGTGCAAACATTCATGAGAATTGTTAACTTGAAAGTATATCTGCTGTTTTCTTTTTAAACTTTTGATATGGGAATGCCTTTAAGTGTGATGTTTTTCATTTTTTTCTAGTGGCTGTTTTGCCATCTTTTTGCTTGTGTAGTATTACGATCATAATGAAATGCTGAAGAACCTCTTATAATAGTTCTATAAACTGTGGCTTAAGTGTGGTAAGAGATAGCTACCTTGTTTCCCTAGAGTGAGATAAATAGTACAAAAACTAAAATGAGCAATATGGTGCAGTAGTTTGCTATGTGACTTTCATAATACACAGAGTTTAAATTCAGAGTAATGCAACTTGAACTGACTTTCTAGTAGATGTCATACAGTGATTGATTTCTGATTTTGAAAATATGTCACAACCATAAATCAGTTGCTTGCAAAGATTGCTGTAGCATGCCATTAAAGAACATGGCAGTATTTACTGTAGGTAAATGCAAATTTTAAAAGGGTCTCTGTATCATGGTTTAAGTGATTTATTGGCTTTCAGTGCTCATGTATGAATCTGTGATGTAATGAATTTTGGAAATCTTATTTCCTGTTGGAAGACACATACTTTGCATATGACTTTAGCCTTGGTTTTTTACCTTGTCCTGCTTAGGTCTGGGTTTACGTAGGGTTAAAAGTTGGTTACTTTGTAAGAGCAAGATCCAGGAATAAAATGGATGTTTGAATAAAAATGTCATGAAATGTTTCTGTATTTTAACTTAATTGTGGTATTTAAAGTAAAATTGTATGGAACTAGCTGCTACTTCAGTCTGAGTTCTATTATTGATCTGTAGATAATTTGGATGTTAATGCTCCAGTAGTGGGCATTAAACAGCACGTGAATAAACTCAAATGTGACCCGATTTTTTTTTCTTGCACTATTAGGTCCATGTTTCAAGTCTCTGCTGCTTCTGTTTAGCATTGATGTTATTGTTGGTTACATCCCAGTTCTGCTGATGCTTTTTTTGTTACATCATTTTCTTTTGTTGAGCAGTAGTTTTACCCAGGAAAAGTCATGCCCAAATTCTAAAGCTTTTTATGTGGTATCTTCCATTTCCCTATTTAATTTGCGTTAAATGCTGAAAGAATTGGGCCCAACATTATTGTGGTCTTCTACAGATTCAGGATATTTATTTTCATCACACACTCCAAAATATCCCGGAGAGAATGGAATCACTGTTTTCCCCTGCCCGTATGTCTCAGTTGACCTGGAATAAAGATGCATATCGTATGATTCTAATGACATGATGCTTACAAAGGGGATGTTCGAAAATGGATATTCTTTAATGTGATGGATAATAGGTTTGTGCTGTTCAGTTTTAATTTTGGTATTTGTCATCTGAGGAATAGATTCTTCAAAATTATTCCTTTAAATTTGTAAGGAAAATAATCATCCCAGAGCATGAAGGCAACATTCTTAAAAATTGGAGTTTTCAAACATCCACTGTGCAGTTTCCTGTTTGGAGAACTTCTCTTGAAGTGGCATAATCACATCCCACTTCCAAAACCATTTAAACACTTTCAAAAATAAATGCTGAAAAACGATTTCCGTTATTCCATCTACCCCTATTTCTCCTGGGATACCACGCTCTAGATAATGAGCTATGCATTGCTGCTGTGAATTTTACTTAGCAAGCAGTGGTAATTTTTTATTTGGGAAGACATTCTGCTGAGGAGGGAACATGCACTGATGGCTGAGGAGCATGCATGTACAGAGGAATGCACATACGATCTTAATTTTGTCTTTGCTTCAATGAATAATTTAAAAGGGGAGATTGAAAGAGCAGAACTTTATGAATATGCAGAAGATTCCAAACCAAACTGAGTAGAGGGAATAGTTGCAAATTTGATTACAAGGCTACCCATTGACATTATGTAGTAGGAGAAAGTGAAGGCATGTTTTTGGGTGAGCAAAAACCAGCATTTTCAAAATCAAGGAAGACTTTCAAAAACTTCTGTAACTCAGTTATTTGACATAATTTCATATGATGAATAAAGTTTTCAGGGAATATAATGTATTGTATATGCCTTAAGTGTAGTCATTCCTACAGCTGTGTAGCGTGATTATGAGTAAGTTAATTGATTCCATTCATATGTAGCAAAGTTATCCATTTTTTTTGTTTTGACTTCAGTGCTGGTTATTAATTAGGACTGTGCTTGTGCCTTTAAATCTGGCAAGCAGTATTTCCATCTCAGTTTATCTGAAACAATTCTGGAGTTTTAATAGGGAAAATTACTAGTAACTATCAACACCCATTGTCATATATTGTAGTGTGTATATATTATATACGCTGAAATGTTTATCTTGTTCCTGTATTTGAACTTGACATAAAAGGCACAGGTATGTCTTGTAATGTACGTACCTGTCATCTGTATTGCAATCTGCAATCTTCAAATAGTGCCATTCTTTAAGAGGAAAAAAAGAGAGATCAGGCCATGTTATTGTTCATTCTTACTTCCAAGGTGAGGTTTGACAGTATGCATTAGTCATGTTGCATAACAATACTTTGGGATGTTTTGTGTTTAGAAAATCATCATGTCAAATATTTATCCAGGTTTTTTTAAAAGCATATTGATTATATTCTGGCTCTGCACATGAGAGTATATGGGTTTCTTTTGTTTTTAATAATAACTTGCATTGCATTTTTGCATCCCATTGAGTGAAAACTGAAAAGTGTACCTTGGATAACAGTCAGTATTGTTTTCAGTTTATTCTCTGTAATTGTAAAGACAGCTGTCTTGCTGTCAAACTCTTTTATATGCTTATTTATATAGACTGCATTACCTGGGAGTAAGCAGACCAACTGTTCAATCCTATCCAGAATTACTCCAGTTGAAACTCATTGAAATAAATGGGCACTGACTAGAGTAATTCTGCATAGGATTACACTTTAATACTAGGGAACACAGAAGTAAGTCTCATTTCATTGGAATTTACTTCCAAATAAATATGTTTATAATTGCAGTTTTAGTCATTCCTAGGTTCACAACTTAGCCTATTAGGAGGGTGTAACTCTGCTTTGGATTGCATCATTTGAGCTGTTAAATGCACCAAAGGTACAAGCCTCAGTATCTTATTTCTTGATTACTGTTTTCACAGCTAGAGTCATAAACAGCAAACCCTCACCCCTTCAATATCTGGTGATTCTCTCATTTTAATGTGATAATAAATTAATAGTTGGTATCTCTTTGAAACCTATATATCTAACATTTAACTGTACCACAATATTGGTGTCTTTATTTTTAACTTGGATAATGCTGAGAAATATCAAAGTATTATTTCATAAGTATAAAATTTATAGAAAAGTTAGTGACTTATATGCTAACTGTTTGGCGGGGGAGGGGAAGATGAGACCTGTAATCTGCAAATGTCAACCACAAAAGGTTGTCTGCTGCTTGGATTCATCCAGATATTGATATATTTATGACTTATTTGAATTTATGAATAGCCAAGGCAAATATGAAAATGAAATGCAAAACTTATGAAGATATATTTGAATGCTTCAAATGTGTTGCTTTAAAATCATTGCTGTATGCTTACACATTATGCCACAATCTAGAGAGAGAAAATATTATGTCACCCTGTGGGTTGTTATAAAGATTGTTTATGAAGTTGAGCCTAAGACTTAAAATACATTGAATTGAGGAGTTCTGAAAAATGAACTACATGACACAGGAGACCAAATCATGCTAAAGTGCAGAGAAAGACTATACATCAGTTCAAAGGCTACATTATTCAAAAAAATATAACCATAAAAAAGGTAATAAGATTACATTCTCACACTTCATGGCTAGTAAGGTGCATTAGGCTGCTCAGATATTCATAACTTACTGTGACATTTCGTGAGATTACATTTTGCTGTGCACAGCCATTACTGCAGCTCGGGTAATAACTAGCTAGTGTATGGACCTGGATTATGATCCCTGTCTTTGGCAACAAATTTGTCTTGAAGGCTGATCAGCTTCAAATTGCCATTAGAAAGGGTTAATATGACATACTGTATAGGTGTGCACACTTATGTGCATCTATAATAGGTTTGCATATGAACAGTATATCAAATTCACTACAAATTTCATGTAACCATTTCCCATATTTTCTTAAAGTAATTTCATAAAACACTTAAATGAGAAATGTTTAGCCTAGTGTCTGGTCCTAGGAATGTACTGTTTCTAATGGCTAGTGAATTATTTGTGTTTTGCAAATTAGATAGGAAAACTAATTTGTCAACTTCTTGGATGGGTGGTTACTGACAACAGTGCTGGTAGCCAAAAGTGAAAGATGGGTGGTAGAGAAGTGAGGTGAAGGTGAGGTCAGTATACTTAATAGCAAAATGTGTGTTCTATACATTGTTGGCATGATAGTTGATGGTCAGTTAGACCCAAATACGTTAACTAACTGAAATATACTTTAAGAAGCTACAGAGATTTTGCCTAATGACCTATGACTGAGCTATGGTATTTGCATGAAAATTGAATAATACCACCATTGATTCATAAGCTTAAATACATATATTGCTTCCCTGTGATACTTGCATTGAAGTTGATGGTACATTTTTGGGGTTTTTTTGCATTTATTGTGCCTGCTTTTCTTTCAAGCCATAAGCGTCCACATGCTTCATTGCTGCTGTTGCCTGTATCAAACTGTAAGGGCAGGTATTTGTGCTAGGTTACTGGTTATCAAATGATGAATAAATTATATGCAGTCAGGAGGTTCATCTTTGCTCTTGTAGTTGCAACAGGAAGTAGAGGAGAAGATGGGATTTGTAAGTAAAAAAATAACTAACTCCTTCAGTTGTGTTCTTTGTGTGATGCCATTGTAGAGGGCATCTGTTCTAGGAAAATATTTGTGGCAACGTCCACCAAATGCAACTTTTAAATATTCCTCAAGGTCAGTCACTCTCCCTAATTAATCAGGAAATACCCCAACTACCATTGTTTCCTGGATGCCTCACCTACTTGCATCCAGTTCACTGCTGTCTCTGCTAAACCTTGTCTATTAAAAGTTATTAATTGATCCATTCTTCCTTTATCATATCCAAATGAAAACAGTGAAAAATAGAAACATTTAAAGTGCTATTTATTTATTATTTTCTATTACTTGTGTTCTGGTTGTGAATCTCAGATACATTCACTATAGCTTTCTCATCTTCAGATACTTGACATCTTTGCTGATTTATGTCAAGAATGTTGAAAAATGTGCTTCCCAACTTATATTTCTCCAATACTTCAGACCTTGAGTAATGTGTGGGAGCTGCTGGGATTCATGGAAAAGCGAAGAGTAACTATTCTGGTGAATCTTATCATACAATTGATATATTTTTAATGAAAAATCATATCTGAATCCTTGATTAGTTTTTTTTTAGTAATAGATCTCAGTCACTAACTCCATATACCCAAAGGATGTCATTCACTGCATTAAATACAGCTGTTGTGATAACCCCTGTCATCAGACTAGCTGGCAGGTGGTGTTACAAGCTGGAGATTTTGAAGCACATTACTTGTTCATCAGTCTGAGCACCTGTTTATTTTTTTTGAAAATGCATTTTTATATGCATACACACACATCTCATTTAAAACAAAACATGTAGACAAATGAATAGGGTTGCCAACCTCCAGTTGGTGTCTGGAGATCCAGTTCACCTGGAGAAAATGGCAACTTTGGAATGTGGACTCTATGCCGTTATATCCTTGTTATTTATAGAATAGAAGTCTCTCCCCTCACCAAACCGTGCCCTCCTCAGCGTCCACCCCCCAAATCTCCAGGTACTTCCCAACCCAGAGCTGGCAACCCTACACATGAATGGGAGGGAGAGTCAATGAGGGAACACCAAACAAAACAGAAAAGTCTACATCTGCTGGTGAAAGACCAATAGAAGGGGACAAATCTCCCTGGGGAGGGAATTCAATAGTTTTGATGCTATAACTGGGAAGACCTTTTCTTGGGCACCTGAAGCTGGGTCCCTAATGATGATTATTGTGGTTGATGGTGGATGGATTGTAGGATGGTGAAGAATGGTGAAGTCTTAAAATGTACCCTGGCTATGAAGTACATTAAGATTGACACCTTGACCTGTGATCCAGAGGAGTTCTTCATCTTACATACATGCATCTGCCGAAGAGAACTGCATTTCTCAAAAGCTTATGCTACAATAAAGTTTGTTAGTCATAAAGATGTTACTGGGCTTTTTACTACCTTGACTATCAATATTTTGAGAGCCAACAGGGTCTGATCTATATTGTTGACTTGTCATGAGCTATACATTGCTATCAGTTGGTAGGTTGTTAATATGAAATTTATAATGCTTTGGTTACTTAATTTACTGTCCAGTCTGATCTGAAATTGCTAATGGAGTCTATGTCTGAGGTTTGCTGGAAGAAAAGTGCTACTTCTCAATACTGCAAATTTTAAATATAGAATTATGGAGAAGGAAAAAAATATTAATGTTTATTCTTTTAAATTAAAGCTTGTAGGAGGTCACTTTGATCTGGAAATGAATTTTATTATACAAGAAGGAGAGAGCATTACTTGCATGGTGGACTTGTTGGATAAGTGTGATGTCACTTGCCAGGCTGAAATATGGAGCATGTTTACAGCAATCCTGAAGAAAAGTATACGAAATCTCCAGATTTGCACAGAAGTCAGTCTTGTTGAGCAAGTGCTCCACAGGATCGATAAGGCTGACAATATGATTGCAGGTATGACTTTTTAAACAGTCATGGAACTGGAAGTAACTGTGGTTAAAAATGTGAAGTCCCAGAAAAGAATTTGAAAAATTCAGAAAAAAGGGGTTTTTTTTCCCTATAGCCTTTACAATGAAAAAATTGGACTACTGAAAATACCCCCATATGAAATACTTTTTCTTTTAGAAGGAGCAAAATGCTTTTAAAGACAAGGGATTCATGCTGTAGACGTATACAGCTCTTAAATACAAGATGCATATCTGCACTTAGAAGGGTACCTGATCTTCATGAGGGCAGCATGCAGGGCTTTCATTGCTTTGGTGGACCTTTTGACCTAACTCTTCTCTTCCAGTTGACTTTTTCACCTCTTTCTCAAACCACTATGATGCATATACTCACAGATGGGGTATCAAGTAGCTTATTGCCCTACCTTGCTGAAGGGAAAAAAAGATGAGATGGAGGTAAGGCAGAAACTGCACCAAAGCCTCAAAGCAAACACTGCAAGTTTCACTGAGGACTTAGCTATCTCTAACCTGTAGCTATAGAAGGAAGAAGAAAGCATCTATCTGGAACTACATCTAACTATGCAGGGATTATTATTGACCCTCTGTGTGACCTTTTTTTCTGACCAAAATATAATTAATATTATTTAACACAAAGCTTGTGTTTTCTATTTCACTTCTACTTTTTTTACTTTCCAGATGGCCAAAAATAAGACTTAAGGTAGTATGGGGTATGTCAGCTTGTAGTTTTCTCCTAAGCACTGGGTATTTTTGCAATTTTGCTTGTAGAAAACTTAAGGCATTTATAACTTTTAAATTCCATAAATATTTCAAATATTGCAATTTTATATGCTAAGTAAGTTATAAATGATACATTTTCTGTTGTTGAAGCAGTAAAATTAGTTTAAGTTTGACATGACACAGCGAGTATTGGATGTATTTCAGTTTTTCCTAAAATTTCAGCTTTTTCAGGAAATTTTCAGAACTTTTACATCTCTGTGGTAGTCTTTTACCCTTTTACCTTATCTTTTACATCTCTAACTGTGGTAGTCTTTTATCTCATCTTAACAATTTACCATCATTGATTAAAATTTTTATAACTGTCTTTCTTTAGATCTCCTAGTTGATATGCTGGGAGTATTAGCAAGTTACAGTGTGACAGTTCGGGAATTAAAGCTATACTTCAGCAGACTTCAAGGAGACAAAGGAAAATGGGTAAGGAGAACTCTGCTGTGGCAAATCTGCTAACGTTCATATAGTTTAATAACTTATCTCACTATTCATACTAGTTCATAAGTTATCTTTAAGTTTCATGGAAAAGTTTGGCCAAGGCTGGTTCAAGATGTTTGCTACTTTTGTGTTTGTGGGGTGTAGGCAGAAGTGACCCCAAGCAACTGCTTAGGTTGTAAATTAATCCTGCATTTGGACTTAAATGGAATTTTATGGAAAGTTATGACAAAATGAAAAGCCAGCTTGTAACAGTATATCCTGCATTCCTAAGCAGATGATAAGTCATAGAAAGCAAGAAGGGACCCACAAGATTCATGGAGGGATGGGATCCTGTCCTGTCACACTTGCCTGCTGGCCAGTTACTTGCCAGGCAGCTTGCCCCTGGTAACAGCACTGGGGTCCCTCCAGTTTGCTGGAAAATGTCCCTAGTGTGTACATGGCCCAGATCTGCAAATTTTCCAATGATGGAGCTATTTTGACTATTAGATATATTGATGATGGTAACTGATCGTTGATTGTACACTGTAATTGCCAGTGTAACTTTGACCTACAGTTATGTCTTAAAAGGATTTGCGTGATCAGTTGTATGTAATGGCATTACTGCAATTTTTTAAAAAAAACATTGTTTTATTTATTTAAAGCACTTCTATGCTGCTTTTGCAGCCAATTTAGGGTCAACAAAAAAAGTCTTCACATACTGGAGGAAGACAATGATAAAGGAAGAGAGATGAATCTCCCTGAAGAGGGAGTTCCAAAGTTTTGGTGCCATGACTGAGAAGGTCCTTTCTCATATTGTCATTTGTCTAGCCTCAGATGGCAGGGGCACCTTCAGCAGGGCCCTGAAGATGACTGGAGTGGATGAGTAGGTTCATACGGGAGTAGGTGGTCCTTCAATTGTGGTTCAAGGCTGGTCTCAAGCCATGTAGCACTTTAGAGGACAATACCAGCACCTTGAATTGGGCTTGGAAGCAAGCTGGAAGTCAGTGTAGACTTAACAAGACCCAACATATGTGGTTCTTACAACCCACTCCTGTCAGTCTTCTGATAGCAGTGTTCTGTACCAACTGTAGCTTATGAACAACCTTCAAGGGCACCCCATATCAAGCACATTGCACTAATCTAATCTAGATGTTACCAGGGCATAAAACTCAGTGGCAAGATCTTTCCTGCCCAGGAACAGCTGCTCAACAGCCAAGGTTGGTGAAAAGCACCCTGGCCATCATTGTCACCTGTTTGTCCAATAAGAGGCCTGGTTCTAGCAGCACCTCTAAACTAAAAAACCTGCTCAATTGGGGGAGTGCAATCCCATTCAGAACACTAGATATCCCAGTTCTGGGTTCAAATCTTCATCTTACCGGTAGCACCTCTGTTTTGTTGGCATTAAGTTTTACTTTCCAACTCTCATCCATCCAAAACTGCCTTCAAGAACCTGTTCATAATTTCTGCAGCCTCTCTGGTTTCTGCCAGAACACATGAAGCTGCCTTATACTGAATCAGACCATCGATCCATCAAATTCAGTATTGTCTACTCAGACTGGCAGTGTCTCTCCAGTGTCTCAGGTGGAGGTGTTTCATATCACCTACTATCTGATCCTGTCAACTGGAGATCCTGGTGATTGAACTTGGGACATTCTGCACACCATGCAGATGTTCTACCATGAGCTGCCCCCCCCCCCCAAGCACAAGATAGAAGTATGTAGTATGTAGAAGTATGTAGAAGTGCTAGAAAATTCAGTTCATATGCTTAATGAATATTTTATTACATTACTAAACTGGCTAACATGGGAAATAATTCTTTGAATAGCCACCACATGCTGGAAAGCTGTTGTCTGTATTAAAACATATGCCTCAGAAGTATGGACCTGATGCCTTCTTCAATTTTCCAGGAAAAAGTGCTGCAGTAAGTAGCTGTTTTTTCCTATTTTTTTGTTTCCTTTTCTGTATGTTTATATTAGTTGGTTATTTTATACACATTTCCATTTAGCTCCTTTATTCTGTACACATTCAAATATAAATATAAATAGAAAAATTCAATCTCTCTTTTACCCTTCGTATACACCACTCATATGTGGAATGTAAATCTAAAATATGCTTCTTATGCACAAAATTCTCAGTAATGGCTATTGTACATGTTATTACCCTTGAAACATTTGTAGGCATTAATTAGCAGTCACATTTAATGTTTCCATGGGAACCTAAACCTCATGAATGGTCTGATCAATTGCTGCTTTGGATAGGGAATGAAATGAGCTGCATTTCAAACACCTGATAGATTGAAATTTTGAGGAGACCATTATAGTAGTGGCTGAAAACATCTCAATGAAGTGAGGATTTTGGGATTCCAAAGCAAATTGAACTGTCTGTTATGGAGTGTCTGCAAAAACAAATAAACAAAAAATGAAGCAGATTGGTTCATTGTCAATATGTACCTTAGATATTTTTATGCATTAGAATGAGATTACAGTACTGTATTCACTTAATATTCTTGCATTATGATTTTGATTTTTTCTTTTGCTTCTCTGTATCCTGAGAGATGTAAAATAACTTTGAGCCAGTGAACAATAGTCTTCTTAGCCTGGGGGGAGATTGTATACATTTGTACAATTTCTAAGTAAATCTCCTATTTATTACTTCTGTACTTCCACATGTTATTTTAAAACTGTAAAGATGTCCCATGACCTTAGAACAGAAGCATAATCAATATGGATGACTTGCCAGGTGGATGTGGTTGTTATTTGCTCCTGCTGCTATATGTGCTTATGTTTGAAGCCTTCATGGTTGGGGAGAATTCTTTTATAAGTTTCTTTTGATAGAAAGTTTTGAAGCTACTGAAAACATCTTATCCTATTTCCTGTGACAGTTCTTTTGTGTTGCCATATTAGCTACTTCATGGCTAATGTTTAATAAAAATAAAGTTTCCTGTACTGAAAAGTTTGCAAACATTTCAATAAAAAAGATTGGAATAACATTTGTTAGCATTCAGGCTTCCATTTTAATGTCACTTACATATGAGCTTACTGGTTGTTGTTTTTTCCTGGTGAGCAGTCTTGGTAACATTCAAGGAAAGTCACTGCTGTGTTATACAGACTGATAACTGGTCAATCCTCCCTAGAAGGATTTATGGTATTGTGTTTGTGCAGGGGTAGCTGAAGAGTTTAGCAATGTAATGAGAAATCTGCTGATGCTCAACTTCTTTGATGTTTCTTGTTCATTGATATTGGTCATCCAAGCAGCAGCTATGACTAGAGGGTTTCTGAAATCTCAGCTGAAATGTACATTGCGAGTCTGTGAAGTGCAACAGTGGGAAGCAGATTGTAATGGCAATGTAGTCTTCCCTTTGAACAAGAATCATCCCCACAATGATAGTAGTATTTATTACTGCTTATACTTTTTTAAAATTAAGGCCAAAATACCTTTTTGTTTTCGTATCTTTTAAATTAATGTATTTTTTTCACTAAAGGGCTTCAATTCAACATTAATGTGGTCTGACAGGGTAAACACATTAGTGATTACAAGAAGCCTATAGCACAACTTAGATAACTAGCTTCTGGTACCAAGAGATCCAGTTTGGTGTAGTGGCTAGGAGCCTTGGGTCAGTCACAAGTTCTTTCAGAGCTGTTTTCTCACTAGCAGTTCTTGAAAGAGCTCTCTCAGACCCACCTACCTCACAGGGTGTCTGATGTGGGTAGGGGAAGGGAAAGGAGATTGTAAGCCACTCTAAGACTCCTTTGGGTAGTGACGGGCAGGGTATAAATCCAGCCTCTTCTCTTCTTCTTCCATTCTAGAGCTTTATATGTGTTATTCAGTGTTTTAATGTTTATATACAACAGATTTTTTAAAAAGAAAAAAAATGGGTCCTTGTCATGATTTTAAGATGAAAATGCAAACTTTAGTATGCTTCTTTAATTCATACTTTTTCCAGTCATATAAAAGACTTGATTTATGGTCAACCATGTATTTGTTTTATTCTAGGCAATTGCCTTACCTCCTATAGCCAAGTGGCCCTACCAAAATGGTTTTACCTTTCATACTTGGTTAAGAATGGACCCTGTAAATAATATCAACGTAGATAAGGATAAGCCTTATTTATATTGGTATGTATTTTCATTTCACATCTCTGAAACTTGTTTAATCTACATGTATTTTCAAAGATCCCTGCCCTGCAAGTAAATGTGAGTGAATTTTGAATCTAACAGTTTTAAATAACTCTTTTCAGCTTTCGAACAAGCAAAGGACTTGGTTATTCGGCTCATTTTGTTGGAGGCTGTCTGGTTGTGACCTCAATTAAATCAAAAGGAAAAGGCTTCCAGCATTGTGTGAAATTTGATTTTAAGCCACAAAAGGTAAGTCAGAATGAGCTATCCTATAAACACTACCGGGTTAATACATAGAGATGTTTATAATTAGGCATTTGGGGTGCATTTTCTACTCTACAAGAATCAGTGCCCATTGGCTCTAGTTGTCAGGATAACGTTGGTTTTTATCACAGATACACCCTAAACTAATTTGGTTTTCCAAAAAGAGAAGATCTACACTATGTACTTTAAAAACAAACAAATAAAAAAGCCATTTCCTTGAACAGTGCTATCCTAAACAGTTACCCCTTTCTAAGTCCATTGACTTAGAACAGGGTAATTTTGACTTCAATGAACTTCACTCTTTTAGTTCTGTTTAGGTTGGCACTGTAAAGCTAATAGAAAAGTGTCCCTTAAGAATAATTATTCAGGCTTCCATTTTAATGTCACTTACATATGAGCTTACTGGTTGTTGTTTTTTCCTGGTGAGCATTTTAACCTAAATGGAAACAAGGCTTTCTACCTTTTTGTTATTCCAAGTTACAAACAAAACTCATAAAACAGGTTGTATTAAAACTATGTTAAAAACTACAACAATCTAGCAATGAAACAATAAACAGAACTGGCAGAATATAAACAGCATATAACCTTCAGAAACAAAATTCAGTAGATGTTAACATTTTCAGTTTTCATTCTCAGTTGATTAGATGTGTAATTTAGCAGATCAGGACAGAGCACTAGGTTTCAGACTCTAAATGTTAGCTCTCACCCTCTCACAGCAAGTTGTGGTGTTGGCTTCAGTTCCAATTAAGATATATTTTGTGTTTTTGGCTGTTATACTATGCATCCATTTACATTTAATGCCAGTATTTTCATTCACTGTGTGTGCAGCACAATTTTTAACATGCTAAAAATACAGTATTGAATTTAGTCTAACACATCTATTTTTTATGTAGTGGTACATGGTTACTATAGTGCATATCTATAATCGCTGGAAGAATAGCGAGCTTCGATGCTATGTGAATGGCGAATTGGCATCTTATGGCGAGATAACATGGTTTGTTAATACCAATGATGTAAGTAATTCTGTACTCCTTCAAAATCTCTCTTGTTGCCTCTGTCTGTGTCGAAAGTTTTAAATAGATTTGGTCAGGGGTCATTTCGTAGAAAAAGAGCTAGGGGAACTCATTAGCATAACTCATTAGCATATGCCACACCCCCTGACATCTGGGGCATGGCGGTGGACCTGCAAGGCCAGCGGGAGTGCGAGGAAGCCTCACCAAGGCCCTCCCTGGCCCCAGGCAGGCAGGGGTGGGGAGAGGCGGGGAGGAAGCAACTTACCCTCCCTCTTCTCCTGCCTCCTCCTGGCTGAATGAGGGCTGGAAGTGGGGCGGCCGGAAGCAGGGGGCGGGGCTTCGTCATGTGCCTCGCCCCCTGCACCTCACCCGGGGGAACTGCATTCCCCCGCGTTCCCCCCTGAAATGACCTCTGGATTTGGTGACAAAACTTTCATGCTTTTACTGCCCTTTAACCGTCAAGAGAGTACAGCAAAATGGCTTTTGTTTTAAGGGCAATTAATCTGAACTATGATCCCTGAAGTATCTCTCTTGAATAAACTTCTTTTCATATTCTTATACCACATATGCGGGTTTTATCATTGTACTTTAATTTTAAAGAGCTACCATTCCCTATTGTGTTTAAACATATAAACCTGCTATACTGAGTTAGATCATTGGTCCTTCTAGTTCAGTATTTTCTGAACTAGCAGCAGCTTTGCAAATTCTTTTCTAGTTGTTGTCTGAGATCAGTTTAAAGAAATATAAACAAGGACAGAATCTGCGTGCACAGTATTTACTCTATTAAGAAGCAATAAACACATCCAGTTATCTAGAAACTGAGAACATAAGAACATAAGAGATGCCAATGCTGGATCAGTCCAAAGTCCCATCCAGTCCAACACTCTGTCACACAGCAGCCAAAAATACCAGGTGCCATCAGGAGGTCCACCAGTGGGGCCAGGACATTAGAAGCCCTCCCACTGTTGGCCCCCCCAAGCACCAAGAAGACAGAGCATCACTTGCCCCAGAGCCCCTATCGATACCTTGTGGCTAATAGCCACTGATGGACCTCTGCTCCATATGCCTATCTAATTCCCTTTTGAAGCCGTCCATGCTTGTAGCCTCCACCACCTCCTGTGGTAGTGAATTCCATGTGTGAATCACTCTTTGGGTGAAGAAGTACTTCCTTTTATCCATTCTAACCTGACCGCTCAGCAATTTCATGGAGTGCCCACGAGTTCTTGTATTGTGAGAAAGGGAGAAAAGTACCTCTTTCTCTACCTGTTCTTTCCCATGCATAATCTTGTAAACCTCAATCATGTCACCCCTCAGTTGTCTTTTCTCCAAGCTAAAGAGCCCTAAGCGCTTTAACCTTTCCTCATAGGGAAAGTGTTCCAACCCTTTTATCATTCGAGTTGCCCTTTTCTGCACTTTTCCCAAAGCTATGATATCCTTTTTAAGGTGTGGTGACCAGAACTACACAGTATTCCAAATGAGGTCTCACCATTGATTTATATAGGGGCATTATGATACTCCCAACTCCAAATCATTAATGAACAAGTTAAAAAGCAGTGGACCAAGTACTGATCCCTGCGGTACCCAACTGCTTACGTCCCTCCACTGAGAAAATTGCCCATTTATACTCACTGAGGCCACCTAATGAAATTGATCAGCAGGATATTCAGTCCACATAAAGCTCTTCTTCATTGCATAATCAGTTTATGGAACTTACTGTCACAAGATGTAAAAATAACACACAGGTAGTCTGAAAAGCGATTAGGCCAATGCATGGCAGCTATGTCTGTCAATAGCTTAGCTATAGATGACCACATTTATTTGTCTACTTAGAACATCCATATTTAGAGGTTATATTGAACTAGATACCATTCACTGGAATGGCTTCCTGGGGCATCTGGATAGATCACTTAGATGGACCTTTGGTTTCATCCCGGAGGTTTCTTATGGTCTTAGAAAGAAAAAAATGTTCATCACAGGTGTGGCGTCCTGCTTATTGGGGAGACTGTTTCTCCTTTAAAAACACTGTGTGTACATGAACTTAGTAGATTTCTGCTGCCACCAGGAATTAAAATTCCAAATCTCTCTATTTTGGGCGCTTCAGAGGACTATCTGGCCCTGAGGAAGGACTGTCCTGATTTCTGGGATAAGTTTAAACAAATAATGATTTAGTTATAAAAGAACAAAATAGGTTTCTGTGTATTTTTGAACTGATGTTGAAGAAAGAAAATATAACTGACAAAGCTTGGAATCACACACAGTCTCTCATACACCAAAACTCAACTCTGACAGGTTTATCTCTCTCATATATAGCCACACAGGCTGAACTCTCTCATATATAGCCACACAGGCTACTCTCTTGCTCATATAGCCACACAGGTTGAACTCTCTTGCTCATATAGCCACACAGGCTGAAATCCAACTGCTTCCTCTGTCATACAGACTCTCCCAAAAAAACTCTCCACACTTGTCTCTTCCAGAACACAGAATCACCTCCTAGACATCTCTCCTCCCACACTCTCAGTCATCAGCCAATCACATCACACTTATCTCCCTCTATCACTCTCCTTACATTACTGCAGTCACACTAAACATTTAAAAAAACACACACACCAAAACAAGAAATCATTACAATAGGTATGTAATGATTGGTGGGGCAGCAGGAAATTTTGTGGGGCAGCAGGGGAGGAGGAGGGGGAGGGAGTGGGGTGGCCTCATGCCTTCCCTGAACTCAAAGCGGTGATTTCACCTATTGGAGATCAGGCACCGGCAGACACCGCTAGAAAAACAGCATTTAAAGGGCACCCTTTAAATGCTGTTTTTCTAGCCGGGGCTGCCCACACCTGATTTCCAAGCAGCAAAATTGCCACTTGGAGTTTAGGGAAGGCGTGTGGTCACCAATGCTCCCTCTAAGCTGTTGAGTCTTGTGAGCAAAAATTTTACTTCGTGAGCTACTGGCATTAAAGTTGTGAGTGAGCGATTTGTCTGCTGCATAAATTAGTTTGCTCTGGAGCCCTCCTTCCTCAGCTAAGACAAAAATGTGTGAGCTGGAGGCTAAAAAACTGTGAGCTAGCTCACACTAACTCAGTTTAGAGAGAACACTGGTGGCCACTCCTCTCCCTTGCAAGGCGGTGAGGGAGAGGGGTGGCTGCCGGCTGCATGCCTTCCTTGAACTCTAAGCAGCGCTGCTTGGAGTTCAGGGAAGGCATGCAGCCAGCAGTCACACCTCTCCCCCTGCAGGGAAAGGCTGCAAGTGGGGGTTGCCCATGCCTGATCTCCAAGCAGCTGCCCCTCTCCCTCACCTCCTGCAAGATTTAAAGGGTCCGCTGATCAGCTGGAAGGCCCTTTAAATCTTGGAGGAGGGGAAGGAGGGGGCAGCTGCAAGATTTAAAGGTCCTTCTAGATGACTGGCAGGCCACGTCCTCTCGCTGATCCGTTGGAGGGCACTTTTAATGTCACAGGAGGGGGAGGGGGGAGAGGGGCAGCAGCAGTTGTGGGTTGCCTCACATTTGAGGGTGTGGAGCCCTGAAATGCCCCACTGTAGCCTTTCTGGGGGGCTGTTTCTTGAGTCAGAGGCACCACATTTTCAGCATAGCTGGGCGTGCCTCTCCTCAAATACGCCCTCAAGTTTCAAGAGGATTGGACCAGGGGGTCCAATTCTATGAGCTCCGAAAGAAGGTGCCTCCATCCTCCATTATTTCCAATGAAGGGAAAGCATTTAAAAGAAATGCGGTCCCTTTAAATGCACTGGCCACAACTTCCTTCGAAGTTTAATCACATTTCTTCCCTCCCCTCTCCCAGAATCTCCTGGTAAGTTCCCCACTGGCTTGTCAGCCCCATCTGGCAACCCTAGTGACATCACAAAGGCAACCCTAGTGACATCACAAAAGTGATGTCACATCCTTGCTCATGGCTCCACCTCCAAAGTCTCCTGGCTCCATTCCCAAAGTCCCTAGATATTTCTTGGGTCGGATCTGGCAACCCTAACTGTTACGCTGTTTTACTCATGAATAAACTCTATTTATGTTTAAGAAAAGCAGCCGTTTATTTTAGAGTAAAGGATCCCCTTTTACTTCAGAGCCATCCCCACGCGCTGACGGCTTTTGTCTTTCTACCATATACAACTAAACCATCCTATTCATTGGGCCCAACTAAGAATCCAATGGCAAGAGCCTTTGTTGGCAGCAACAATAAGAAAGGCAAGGAGGCAGCATAACACACGTCACCTTAGAACATTACAGCCTTTAACAGAGGAAAAGAGCAAGAGTCCAGTAGCACCTTAAAGACTAACAAAATATGTGGCAGGGTATGAGCTTTTGTGAGTCACTGCTCACTTCTTCTGCCACACATCTTTTCTACTGCTACAGACAGGTTAACACGGCTACCCATCTTGAGCCTTTACAGAGGTTACACACAAAGGAGTCACACAGAGAAAGAACAAAGACATTAAAATAGGGAATTCAGATTTTTTAGGTTATCTTCTCAGTCCAGAAGTCTGACGTGTACATAAAGCCCAGAGGGCTTTTTCATTCACTTCAGTGTTGGAGGCATTCTGATGTGCAGTGAACTTTCCCTGATGTAAAAGTGAATGTGGATTTCCTGTGGTCACAGAGTTCCATGTTTATTCCTAAATGTTACACCAGACTGTGGACTTAACCGTACATTTTTCACTTTCAAAACAGAATATATATAAATATGGTAGAATTGCAGCCATTTTTATTATCATGTATCTAAATAGTTTGTGTTGTTTCCTAGACTTTTGACAAATGTTTCCTGGGCTCTTCAGAAACAGCAGATGCCAATCGAGTATTTTGTGGCCAGATGACAGCTGTCTATCTTTTCAGTGAGGCTCTCAATGCTGCTCAGATATTTGCTATTTATCAGCTGGGCTTGGGATACAAGGTATTTCTTATTTTAGTTATATTGAGGTTTTTCTGGATCTGAGTGAAGATTTAATTTACAAAAAAGGGGTACATTTCTAAAAGATTGTGACTTTGTAACAAAATATAATGTTCTAATCAGTGTTGGTGACAAACTTCGGTAGAATTGCAAACTAAGTTACTGTCTTAAAAGTAGTAAACTAGTGTCATATGGCATATTGATATTTTTGGATGCACCATAGAAAGCAGTCAAGTAATGCACGGTTATGGATTATGAACTTTTCACTAATATTATCAGTAATAAAAATAAACATGGAAGGGAAGAGCTACAAAAATAAAGATTACATATTTGGTATGTTAGTGCTTTATGTCCTACTGGAAAATGTAGATCCTTGTATTCTATATGAGAAAATACTTCATTTTGCCACCAACAATTCCAGCTTTATCTTCTTCTTTCCCTTCATCTTGTTTTCCTCTGCCAGCTCCTCCTCCTCATTCCTCCTTTGCCTTTAAGGTGAAGGGTGCTTTAGAAGAAGTAATGTAACAGGGTTAAGGAGCACTAATGAAAATAGTAGCTGCTATACCTGTTTCTATATTTTATTCCCTTATTTGAAGATTTATTTCAAAAGAACACACACACACACACAAACTATAAGATCAAACTATAGATTTATTAACTGTTGTTTACTTAATTTGTCATCTACCTTTCTCTCTGAGATTCAAGGCAGATTACATAATTGAAAAACCGTCAAGACTCAAGGCAGATTACACAATTGTAAAACCGTGTTATTACAGTGGTGTAATATGATGTGATGGGTTAGATCTGAAGGATTGCAAGTGGAGCTCTGCTTGTGGAACACATTGTTTCAATCTCTTGCTTTCTACTGTAGCCCCTGACACTCTTTGATAAGTAGCTTTGGGGGCACGGTGTGGTGTGCAGCACGGGGATCTTCATTGGGAAGGGAAGTTGACAAAAATCTCCCTCTCCACACACATAATTGGAAATGCCTTTCCATTTTGGAAAAGGGATTTTGTTTTTTAACAATTAACCTGTCCCACAGATTCAAATCCTTTCTCATGCCATGAGGCACTGTTACAATAAAATCTTTCTAAACTACTTGACAGCTCATAAAAAGTTTTTTTCCTCTTTCCTGTTGTATTCTAGCTAAAATGTTCTTAATATATAGTTTTCTTCTGTTCTAGGGAACCTTTAAATTCAAGGGAGAAAGTGATCTCTTCCTTGCTGACCATCACAAACTGTTATTGTATGATGGAAAACTTTCTAATGTTATTGCCTTTACATACAATCCAAGGGCTACTGATGCACAGCTTTGCCTAGAATCATCACCCAAGGATAACGCTTCTATCTTTGTACATTCACCACATGCCCTCATGCTGCAGGTATTTTGGTATCACTATTTTAGGTTGTTGTTTTCTGTCCTTCAAATATTTTTGTGTTCTGTTTTGACTGCACATTCCTTTAGAGGAACTGGGGCTCATCTCTTTTATTTACTTATTTTTATGTATAGTCTGTTGTATTAAGATCAATTAAGAAATGTTATGGATTATACATTGTCTCAGTAGAATATGTGCATGTGTGTATTATTCATTGTCACAACTGCTTTTCTTTGAAGCTTTTTGTACCTGCTGCATTTGTTTGTGTTCCCTCTCATTGGACATTCATGTCATATTACAAATGCTTAAAAGCAGTTGCACACAAATGCTGTATTTGTTCTACCTTGGCTTTGACAGGATGTGAAAGCAGTCATCACCCATTCTATCCAAAGTGCAATGCATTCGATTGGAGGAGTGCAGGTTCTTTTTCCTCTGTTTGCACAGCTAGACTACATGCAATACTCAATAGACCAGCCAGACACAACTGTGTGGTAAGAGTATTTATCATTTTAACTTCTCATTTTATTTTGGGGTATAAAGAATTCATATGCCTACCCTTTCAGTTATGCTGAGTTAAAAGCCATAAATAGGTTACTTGAGAAATGTTTGTCTAGATAGAGTATGCTGAAGATTAAAGGGTGGGCATGCACATCTAAAAGTCGGCAAGGTGAAGATGTCGGGAAAGCCAGCTTAGCTTTAAGGGGGAAAATTATCTCCAAATAATGCAATTATATTTCAGCACTGGGGACATTATTTATATTTTCAAGGTTAGATCATGTTAAATTTCTTGTGCAGAGAAGACCTTGAGATGAAGTCAAGATTACTGGCACCAGATCTTCTACACAAATGTGTACATCATTCAGTAGCTGTGTAATTTATGGAAGGGGGGTATGGAAAATCTCTTTCTCAGGGATGAATTCCTTCCTGTCAAAGTATGTGTATGGTTTTTTTTTTTAGAGAGCTGCTGGTTCTAGCCAAGGAGAGTTTATCTTCCTGACCCCCTACTTGATCAATGAAAGATGTTTTTTATATCCAGGCTACTTCAAGTTCACTAGGGGACTGTTGAAAACAAAGCCTAGGTGTTTTCAGTGGATTAATTATGATGTTTCAGAGTAGAGGCTATAAAATATCTCCATTATAGTTTTGTGCTAATACAGTAACTTTCTAGCTATTTTAAAAGGTGTCAGGAATGTAGAGTGTGACTTTCAAAATTTCTCAAATTTGGGAACACAAATCCCTTAAAATATAAATATGAGAGCTTGCCAACTCAGTTTTGCCAATATTTTTTTTCTTGGTGATTCCATTAGTTTTTCAAGTGTGGCTGGCCTTAATGGCTTTACTTCTTTTTTGTGCTGGCTCCTACACTCTTCTGGAGAAAATCTGGCTTGCTCCTTCTCTTTCCTCATTTCAAAGAACCTATGAAAATGTTATTTTTCATAGACCTTTTGGTTGAATAATGTTGATGTAACCTGGTGTTTTGATTAAACATAGTGCTGTTCTTTCTGTAACTGTTTAGTTTAATGTTTCTTCTATTTTATTTTTTCTTCCCCCCCCCCCCCCCCGGTATATTTTAAGTTATTTCAGACTAATTTGGACAAAAAGGTATACATTTATAAATAAATGCATTGAAAGAAACATTTTTCTAGCCTTCCACATCATCTGTCTTTGCCTGCCCATTCTTATTTCTGCTATAACAACTGAACTTAGTCTTATAGGTATGTCGACTTTCCAAAAGTCTTTGCAAAGTTTGATCGGTGAGCCTCACTTTATAAACCAAGATGGTAATTGAAAGTATTGAGGCACTCATGGCCTTTATATAGCAAGCCAGTGGAATAAGAGAGCATTAGATGTCCTATACTGTTAAGCAGCCTTAATAATTATGCTTACCGGGAGGTAAACCTGACTATAGTTGCCTGCTCAAATTCAATAGCTTTATTAGAACTGGATAACTAGATTTGCTTCTAATAAATAGTATTAAGCTGAAAGAAATAATAGATCAGAATCCTGACAATGTGTAACTCTGCTATTAGATAACACCTTTAAGATGTTGGGATATTCATTACAATGTATTTTTCAGTTCCATTCTCTTGGCTTTCATTATGGAATTGCTGAAGAACTCAATTGCTATGCAAGAACAAATGCTTTCTTGTAAGGGCTTCCTTGTGATAGGATACAGCCTTGAAAAGGTAAACTTAACAATTATAACAACTTTTAAAAACTGTTTATGAATCTACATGGGTTTCAGGTTGTGGTCCATATTAATCAATACTATTATCTTAGGGTGGTGTTGGTGTTGGGTTGTTTTATGAAATAAAAAATTTTATATATAAAAAAAATCTTAATACATTGTCTTATTTTCTGCAGTCTTCCAAAGCACACATTAGCAGAGTTTCTAGAACTTTGCCTTGCCTTTGCTAAGTATCTGAGCAATTTGCACAATGGTGTGCCTTTGCTGAAACAGCTATGTGACCATATCCTACTTAACCCTGCAATATGGATTCATACTCCGGCCAAGGTAATAATTTCCACTTGTTTCAGGAGGGTAGCTGTGTTGGTCTGCAGTAGAAGAGCCAGGTTGAAGTCTAGTAGCGTCTTAGAAACCAACAAGATTTTCAGGGTATAAGCTTCCCACAGTCAAAGTTCCCTTTGTCAGAGACATTTTTGTGTATCACTTAGTAGTACTGGGGTAGGTCATTTAGATATTTGAGATTGAAAGAATCAAATTTTAAGAGTATCTACTTCTATCTGTATCTAACCATAAAATGTGAATTGGTACACCAGAATATACCATCTTTCCTCCTTCAAACTAGAAACATTTTTGAATTATCAGGTTCAACTGATTCTGTACACTTACCTGTCTACTGAGTTTGTTGGTACAGCCAACATATACAATGCAATACGACGAGTTGGAACAGTTCTACTGGCAATGCACACTTTGAAGTATTACTATTGGGTAGTGAATCCTCAAGATCGCAGTGGAATTATTCCCAAAGGTTTAGGTATGTGTATATTATCTTGATTTTTATTAACAAACAATATTCCAAAATAATAATTAAAAGACTTTTCCTTTACTTTAAGCATGGTGTTTGTGTGTCATATTTAGGGTTGTAACTACCACAATATTACTTAAATGTCAGGAATTTTGGTGGACACAATACACATGGATAATATTACTTTGGAACTGAAGTACACATAGATGTTGCAGGAGATATCCTTGAACTAAGAGTGGGCATGAAGTTAGATGACTCTCTGTTGTTCTTTCCTGGAAAGTAGATTTCTGATGCAATTCTCTCCATGTGGAAGAAAACATTATGTAGAAATCCTTCTGTTACATTGGCACTAATGTGGAAGACATTTTCTTTGGGATACTGGATTTGCATTTAGTTTTAGTAATGTTTTAAAACTGTATTTAAACAAAATCAACAATGCTTGAAGTGTTGTTCTTCTAAGCTGAAAATGTGAACTGAATTTCCCAATTTGTGTCTGGTGGGAGGGGGAAGTCATAATTATATCAGAATAATCTCAAACTATGGAGTATATAGTGTGAAATGACATGTCTCTTTCCAATTAAGATGGACCTCGACCTAATCAGAAAGAAATCCTTTCTCTGAGAGCCTTTTTATTGATGTTCGTTAAGCAGCTCGTAATGAAGGTAAGAAGTATATAAATGGAGTAGGTGCTCTACAAGTTTTCTTTTCTGTAGGATGCCATGATGATACCCCCACAGGATCCCTTTATTTTCTTCTTGTCTGGGTAGCCATTTTTCTTTCTTCTTTGTTTTTCTGTCTTTCCCACCCAGATGTTTAAAAGTATTTAGACATATGCTGACCCAGTCTAGGGATCTGAGGGAATGACTGAAATCCTTCTTTTATCTTTATCTGATAATGGCACATGAGAGGCTGGTGGTAATTTTATTTATTTTATTTTATTGTACTTATGAGGGGAAATGGTCAGGTAGGTCTCAGTTTGTCGCAAACAAGTAGCTGTTCAGTTGTACAGACAGGTCTTTAAACACTTGAGGAGCGAAATTTCTTTGCAATCTCTGCTTAAAGAAATAAGCATAAGCTTCTTTGTCTCACAGACACTTAAGTTAGTAAAGGCAGCAACTTTCACACAACTTCCAGTATTCCTTCTTAACCACTACACTAGGAGCTATTTCCCTAAGGCTTGAATAGGGATCCTTCTTGATCCTCTCACTCCCTTAGCCTTCCTTCCCAGTCATCTTTCAGTTCTTAACTGCCACTCCTAACTACCTCTCTGAACTGTAGAATTTTGTTTGAATCCCCTGTCAATCAAGCTTCTCAGAATGGGTTCCCATTTACTATCTGTCACAGGTGTATCTTATTGCTTGCAATTATGGTGAAGATTTGCCATAAACAACCCATTTGCTGTGGAAGGAAATAAAGGGTTTCTGATTAGTTGAGGAAGGGAGGGCATGTTTGGGGGAGCAGGTTTGAAAATCTTCCCTTCATAACAGAGCCATTCCACTCCCTGGTTCATTTTGGGAGTGATGACAAACATAGTATAAAAGGAGGTTAACATTATTTATTCATTTATTTTATTTATTTGCTTTTTAGCCCACTTTCCTTACTGAGATTCAAGGTGGATTACACAGTGTAAAAGAATGCAGTCAAGTAGCATGAGCAGAGATGTAAAATTTCTGGAAATTTTGAAGCTCGGAAAAAACCTTGTTTTTCCCAGTTTTTTCCCGGAAAAAAACGGAAATTTTCGGAAAAATTGAAAAGTTGCTACATTAGCATTTCTTTTGTCTTTTCTAGATTGAAAGTCATTCTGTTACTATAGGAACATAAAATATGACTATGGACATTTTTACTTGGCATGAAATTGTCACAACTAGCATATTAAATATATAGTGTATCCAAACAATTATTACAAACAGAATACCCACCCACATACAAAAACAAAACTGAAACTTTTTTATTTTCTTCTGAAAATCGCACCTCCTAAAGGAAGAAATGCATCTTGTTCTTGCATTGGAGAGTTCAGTTTGTAACCTAGGAATTGCTTGTCCTCAGTGCACAGAAATTAGATCAATCTGATACCATATATATATTTTTTGGAAAAAAACAAAAAGGCTTCAGGAAAAAAATGGAAAAAAACTGGTTTCCCCCCCGAATTTTTCCGTTTTTTTCCCGGGCCTTCACATCTCTAAGCATGAGACATCCAACAAGCAATGCCATAGGACTAGAATTACAAAAAAATTGTGTACAAAACAAGTATTAGACATGGTATGTGATACACAGAGCAAAAACGAATTGCAAAAACGAATTACAAAAGTAGAAAACAATGCAGTAGGAGCAAGATAATACATACCATAAGCACCCTCCATTCCATTATACTGTGGCCTTTATTCACTTTGTAGAAACTCCCTCCTGTTTTTAGCTGTGCTGCAGGCCGCCTTATGGAAGAAACATGAGCAAACTCAAGTCATCAGTCTTGTCCCCCCCCCCATTTCATCACTCTCTCTATAACTTGATCATTCCCTCATTCATTTCTGCTTCCTCTGTCTGATCAAATATTACAAACCAGTATATATTTAGAATGGGAGATCTATGCATATAATTTTCTTTTTCTTTTTTTGGAAGCTGCTTGGTGTCTGGTAATTTTACTTTAGTTGAACAATTTATGTATTTCAGATTTCTATATAGATGAGCAACGTAGTGTTAGAGATGGAATTTGCTTGTGATAATGGGCTGGATCCAGCTAGGTTTTTTACTCAATCTTGCCCAGTTCTCCTCCCTACACCCCCCCTCCATTGCACATGACTTTTGTGCGTTCTGGTCCCAAGATCCCCAGCAGAATCTTTTTTGGTGGTCAAAGGGGAAGCCCTTCTTTCTATACTATGGGTGGAAAAACACAAAAGCAATATCATCATCATCATCAATATCATCATCATCATCATCATCATCATCATCATCATCATCATCATCATCATCATCATCATCTTTCAATTTGTTGATCGCTCAATCCTTGCAGAGCTGCTGGCTCTGAGCAATTTACAGTTACTCATTTCACAAGGGACTAACAATGCTTTATAGGGGTAAGGGAGGACTAAATTTAGTTTAATTTACTGAACTTTACTGCACAAAAGAGACATTACGCCAGTATACACAAAAGAGCCTGTATTGATGCTTACACATTTTTAAAAATATAATTGATTAAAATGTGTAACAAATTAAAAATCTTGTAATAGTAGATACTTTTAATAATTAGTACTAAAAACTCAATGCAAAATCTTAGAAAAAACTGCAGCGATCTTGATTTTAAATTGCATGCAAAACATACTATGATGTATGCATTGCTTCTAGCATGGAAGCTTTGAAATGGCTATGTCCTCCCCTTGTAACAGAGGCATGAGCCAAGGATGAGCATCTTCTTGCTCAATTCTTTTGTTTGCCTCAGAAAGCAGCCTTATTTCTCTCCTGTCCTATGCCCCTGTTATCAGGGGAGTTCTTTTATAATCTTAGTAAAGTTTTAGTTTTCTTTCTTTCCTGTCTTTTTTGTTTTATAGTTTGAACAATAACTGTTACTTCCTTGTTTGTATCTTTCCTGTTTTTGGAAGTTCAGTTTTCCTTTGCTGTGTCAAAATTGCTTTAAATATGTTCACAGATGGAAACCCCTAGTGGAACCATATAGTAGTACCTGGTAGATTTATATTGTCCAAACAATTTTGGAAAAATATATATGTGCTTTGATTTTACAGGCATTAAAATTACTTTAAAATACATCCTTTGTGTTGCAGAATTTTTCTTCTTACATATGATTTGTCTGTGCTTATAGAACCTGATTTTATCTTTTAAGGATCATGGAGTGAAAGAAGATGAACTACAGGGTATCCTTAACTATCTCCTCACAATTCATGAGGTAATATTTCTAGCATTTTGCAGATGTCCATCAAAACCTTTTGAATAAAATATTCTCTCCTGCCACAAGATGGCTCTGCAGTAAGAAAAAAAAGTATATAATCTTGAAAGTTCAGTAAGAGTGGAGTTCAAACTACTAGTAGTGAGCAGTGATTTAAAATCCGTTTTCTGTTAGTGTATTGGAGTTCATTAGCATAGTTAAGTCCTGATAGTTTCTGTTTCAGTACACTGGGCGGGGGAGCCCAGATGGCAGCCTCTATAAAGGATTATTTAATGTGTTTCAAGTAGTTTTACTCTTATTTTGGTTTTTAAGTATACTAATGCTTTCTATACATGAATGTAAAATAAAAATGTTAATGAACTGAAAGCAAAGCTTGTGAATGTAATTGGAAATAAATGTTGAGTACCACTTGAATATCTACATCTTCATATTTTAGCTCCAGGAAAGCACTTGATGCCAGATGTAACATCAAAGAGTTGGGAAATGGGGACATAAATCTAACCAAACTAATTTATTTCAGGGTGCTTGAAATGGGTAGAAGGAAGAATTAATTGAATTTCTCTTGAAGAAGTATAGACTTTTTTGTTACTCGATTTTTACCTATCCTCTGTGACTTTTGATTCTTATCTAAATGCTGGAGGCTACTCCTGAAGGTAAAGCAGCCTCTTTGACATACAGGTGATGACATCTTAGATAACTCCTAAAAACTAATAAAAAGTTCAGAACACATTCATATTCAGAATTACATTTTGTAAATGAGTATTGTACCCTGACATGTACTTTCTGTAATGGAGTTATTTATTTTTTGGGAAATAGCTTACAAGTCATGTTTCTACACAGCTCTGCTTTATCTGTTAAAATACGGTAATATCTTTAACAACTCCCTTCCAGTATATTTTGTATTAAGCACAAACTCCAAATCTTGTTGTACGCAAATAAAATTTTATATTGGAAGAAGTCTTATAGAGCTTCCTCACAAAACTTTAAGACATTTAGGCGAAGTCTCAGCAGCTTAGGAGCAATGCTCCCTCTAAGCTATGGAGTCTTGTGAGCAAAAATTCTATTTTGTGAGCTACTGGCATGAAAGTTGAGCTAGCAATTTGGCTACTGCATGAATTAGTTTGCTCTGGAGCCATCCTTCCTGAGCTAAGACAAAAATGTGTGAGCTGGAGGCTAAAAAACTGTGAGCTAGCTCTCACTAACTCAGCTTAGAGGGAACACTGCTTAGGAGTGCATTCTTGAAACTGCTTGTAGCTTTATCGATTGCCCACTGGGACTGGTAAGTGATGGGAAGCGGTGGGGAGCTCTGAAACTGGTTTCAGACTTGGAGCTACAAATAGTAGTGGCAGTGGTGCACGCACATATGTATGGCTGATTCACTGAAATCAGTGGAAGCTGTACAGATTTGGAGACAGCTTCATCCTACGTCCGCCCATCGGTCTGTCCGTCCAACATGGCAGGCACAATTCAAAGTGCTGGTTCTTGCCTTTAAAGCACTAAATGGCTTGGGGACAGGGTACTTAAAGGACTGCCTACTCCCATATTGCCTGCTGGTTAAGATCTGCCTCTCAAGCTGTGCTCTCTTTTCCCTCAACTTTCAGAGGTCAGGTGATTGGCAACCAGAGACAGGGCTTTTTTTTTTAAGTAATGACACCTCGCTTGTGGAATAGCATTCCTTTTGAGGTTCACCTGGCACCTGTGTTCCTTTTTTTTAGGTGCCAGATGAAAATGTTTTTGTTCACCCAGGCTTTTAATAAAGTTTTCAATACTATTTTAATCTTTAAGCTTTCAGTGGTCTGTTCTAAATAAACATGTATATAATGGTTAGGAACTTTATTTATTTACATGTATACTCCACTGTTCTCTCCAATAAGGATCCAAAGTGGCTTACATAATTCTCCTCTCTTCCATTTTATTCTCACAACAAACTTTTGAGATGGGTTAGCCTAAGAGTGTGTGACTGCCCAAGGGATTTGAACTGGGTTTCCCAGACCATATTTCAACACTCTAGCCACTGCACCACACTGGCAGGTGTGAGAGTTTTAGCATTCCCAAATGAATTTAAAAAAAAATCTTTGAAGAGCAGATATTCATGCCATGTCACACATATTTATTTTGAAAGTCCTTTGGGTTTCAGAATTTGTTATGTGGGGTAGATGATTTGAAAAATCTCAGTGCTTTCTTGGGCACACAGAATTAGTTGATATATATAGCATTTAAAGCTTTTTGTAAGTTATGCTTTTTCCCTGTTCTTGAGTCAGAGAGAATTTTGCTGCTGTTAGCCACTGAGTAGGGATGGATGCAAACCGAGAAAATGTGGTCTGGTTTGTGGTTCGTTGCATGTCCGGTTCACGAATTACAAACTGTCACGAACTTTTAGGAGATGAACAAACTGGTTCAGTTTGTGAGGTTCGTGATGTGGTAGAATGTTCCCCAAACTCATGGGGGATCTCTGGCTGACTCTCTTCTACCTGCCCTCCAAGTTTGGTGAGGATTGGATTTATATGATTCAAGTGATGCCCCCCCCCCCAAGTAGGTGCCCCATCCTCCATTTTTCCAGCAAAAAAAGCAAGGACAATAGAAACCCAGTAGAATAGAATCAAAGTCCCCAAGAATCTCTGCAATAGAAACTGAAGGGGAGGGGGGCATTTTTGCAAGCCCAGCAGAACCAGTGCTATGTGCCCAGAAGAACCAGTGCCACTGTGGTAGTGCAAACCCAACATTTCCATTTTTACTTAACAGGATGACAATTTAATGGATGTCCTGCAGTTGCTTGTTGCTCTCATGTCAGAGCACCCCAGTTCTATGATCCCTGCATTTGATCAGAAGAATGGATTACGGTAAGAGTTAAATCTCAGTAGAAATTGCAGTAGGCAAAAGTATATTTTAATTATCTTGTTAGTTATTGCTTCCTGGTAGACTTGTATGACGTCAAATAACTGATGCAGTCTCTAATATTTTTCTTCAATTTAATTAATGTTATCCTCTTATACATTCATTTTGCATCCCATTGTGTGGATTGAGTGCTCTGATTCATGTGAATATGAAGAGCCCAAATTGCAAGACAGAACTAATAGCAAATCTTAAATCTCTGCCCCCCGTACCTGTTGCATGTGCTCTACACATCAAGTACTCCCAAGTGCTGCCCTTTGAGTGCAGATTCAATATAGCTACAATCTCAGCATACAATGCTTAAAGTGGCCTTAAATCTGTAGTGTATAGTCTTGGGCTAGATACTATAGGACAGATAGAGGCTAATCCAAATATCTATTTGGAATTTTTTCTGTAATGGGCTAGCAGTAGTGACTTCTGTGCTATTTGTGAAAGGTCCTTTCTTCTTTTCCTGGTCTAATTTGAAATTTCTTGTAACTACTAAAGTGGATTACAATCCCTACTCCAGCCGTGCTAATTAATTTGAATAGATTATGAAAAACCCCACCACTTTACCACATCATCCATTCTGATCATGAGCACAGCTAGCAGGCTGGGAACAGATAGGAAGTCATGAGGTACAGTCAAATCAATGGGGCTTATTCTCAAGGTAGTGCTCTTAGGATTGTACTGTAAGCTTTATTGTGACTTCTTGAATGCCAGAGACTTTTTCAGCCCGTACTTCAGTTTCTTTTTATGAAACAAAGCCTAGAGCTGCTTGGCTTTGGCTGAGCCTTCTCTTCTTTTAGGGGGAATGGAAGGCTTGCACACAGTCATCACACTGAAGGATGCAATACGAGACCTGGAGGCTTTGTGTGCCGAAAATGGCTTTACAATTGGACAGGGTTAAATGTAAGCTACTCAGGATGTGGCTAGT
>NW_015164665.1:487997-601312 GCF_001447785.1 Gekko japonicus | reverse complement strand
TTGCTGAGCCCCACCCAAGCTTGCACCACCATACGTTTGTCCTTGCTCATTAAAAGCCAAACTATTTCTATTGTTTACATTTTTTTATGTCTTCACATTAATGGTTCTTCATCCCTTTCCTGCATACATGCATGACTGTTCATACTACTGGAGAGTCATACGTCAGTTGAGTTTGAAACTGTCATCATTGGTTTATAGCTCCATAGGTGATCACAATTTTGAACTTTTTCCCTTCAATAAAGTCAGTGCTGATGTCAGGAGAGAACACAAACATACAGTCAAATAAGAGAGTTACTGTTAAAACAGTTTTGGGAGCAGTAATTTATTTTCTGTATGAAAGTATTCTCATTTTACGTGTTTTGTCACAACTACTGGTTAACCTTGGGTTATATCATATTACATATTATAACTTTCCCTGCCTCAAGAGTCACCAGATCTTGTTCATAATTGCTTTCTTCCCCTCTTTACTGCTGCTTTTTTATTTGTGGTCTTGACTGTTGGTGATCATTTGTATGGTAATATGGTATATGCTAGAAAATAATAAAGCACTCTGAATAATGAATATCATATAAGGTTTCTCATGTATTTGTTTTTACTTAAGTAATGATAGGCATTCCTTTTTATTAACTAGCATAGGGAAAAGTGTATAGCAAGCTCACTGTGAGAAATCACTTAGGTTCTTGTATCATTTGTTTTCCCCCCAAATAATTTCAGTATAACTTTTAAGTGACTTTCACATTGCTAGTTTTTCCCCTTTATGCTTTTTAAAATGTCATATGTGTCACATTATTAATATATGTATGTCTGTGTGTATACATGCCACCCTGAGCTCCTTGGAGAAGGGATGTGGGAAAATATACTAGGTAGATAAAAAAGGAAGTATACTGTTTTCAGAGGCTTACTATATCATGGGTGGTTCTGTGTCTGTATGCAACTCTGTCTCAGTACCTATTCCCTCCGACCTTTAATTTCCATTAATTTCATCCCAGCTGCATTCAAAGAGTGCTCATTCAAAGAGAGAGCCAGTTTGGTGTAGTGGTTAAGAGCGCGGATTCTAATCAGGGAGAATCGGGTTTGATTCCCCACTCCTCCACATGCAGCTGCTGGTGTGACCTTGGGTCAGTCATAAATTCTTTCAGAGCTGTTCTCTGAAGTACAGTTCTTGAGAGAGCTCTTTCAGCCCCACCAACCTCACAGGGTGTCTGTTGTGGGGAGGGGAAGGGATTGTAAGCTGCTCTTGAGACTCCTTCGGGTAGTGAAGGGGGTGCGGTATAAATCCAACCTTCTTCTCTTCTCATATTTCCTCTTGTATCTTAGTTTTGATGTCTTTTGTCCTACCTTTTAAATGTGAATTGCTTTGGCATCCATTGTATTTAAAAGCATCTGTTAGCCAAATTGCTCTATTATTTAATAAAAGATTGGGGAATTATGATATTAATATGCAATTGGCATAACTATAGGGTCAGACCTGTGTATACCAGAGTTAGAATTCCCAAGAACCCAGGAATAGACAAAGAGACTGGGTGGCTAAAATAAGGATTTCTTTACTAAATATTCTCAAGCACACAAACAATAATTAAACATTCACGCACACAATACAGACTTAAGGAAGAAGAGGTGATTGATATCTAATGGAGGGGTTATGGGGTGATACTACCTGTCCAGATGTGCAGAGGTCCATGAAGAAGGGTTGTGACCCAAAACCCAGAGGGTTCCAGGGGTGGCCTCCCAGGTGGCATCATGGCAGAAAACACATGGTCTGAGGCCATGTGTACACTGGGATATACCCATTGGAAGACAATGCAGACCAATGGGCGGCCCTGTGGGCTGGTCCCAGGTAAGAACAATAGCTTACCTGGACCAATGATTAGTCCCAGGGGGGTGTGGCATCAGGATGGGCAAGGCCTAGATGTGACCAGTGAGCTTCCAGAGAGGCAGGGTCTGGATTTAACAATAGAAGCCAGGTGCTGGGTGGCTAGTTAAATGGATTATCTGACCACTAATAGTCTTGGCCCAGGTATTTTGAAAAGGCTCTCAAGTATAGACAAAAGATGGGCTAAACATCTGAATGATAGATTGGTTTATCCCAGTATCCTGAGGGACAGAGCAGGAAAAACAAATATTCAGTACGAAGAATTACTGAAGACAGAGCTATTTGCCAAGCGGCTTTTGAATAGACTTTAGAAATGTAGATACTTTACCTGGTAGAACTCATTGTCATTCCATAAGCATAATCTCTGCTGGGTGGAGGGGGAAGACTGGAGGCTTGCTCTGAGGTTGCCTGTCATCTGAAAATTGAGACCTTTTTCAGAGCCGTGGCTAGCTCTGTGTTTCAGAATCAGGAGTGCCTTCCTTGGCCTGAGTTTCTGTCGGTCTCTGGGTCAGGTTAGAAGTGGGGTGCCCTTGCTATTGAGGCTACCCAAGAGTAAAAGGCAGCGCCTCTGGCAACACATCTTATAAATATAAACAAACAAGCAGGGGCCCCACAGGGACTTGCAGGAGCATCTCATTTTCTCCTGTAAAGGTAAAGGTTCCCTTGCTGGAAAGCCAGTCGAATCCGACTCTAGGGTTGTGGTGCTCATCTCCGTTTCAAAGCCAAAGAGCCAGCACTGTCCGAAGATGTTTCCGTGGTCATGTGGCCGGCATGACTAAACACCAAGGCGCATGGAATGCTGTTACCTTCCCACCGAAGTGGTACCTATTTATCTACTTGCAATTTCTTGCTTTTGAACTGCTAGGTTGGCAGGAGCTGGAACTAGAGATGGGAGCTCACTCCGTCATGTGGCACTCGGGTCTCGAACTGCTGAACTACTGACCTTCCACAGCCTGCAGTTCAGCATCTTAACCACTTGAGCCACCGCAGCTCCCTTTTCTCCTGTATCCCCCCTCTATTTCCTCTTTCCCTTCCCCAACAGCCCCCACAGCTTTCCCACTTTCCTGCTTCCTTCTCTCCTCACTCACCAATCAAACTACCTTTAGCTATCCCCCCCAGTTGTTAGGTTTCCCTCCTTTCCCCCCTTTATCAGCCTCTCTGCAGCAAAAGTCTGGCCAAGTTGCAGAAGTAATATACTGGTCATTGGACCCAGATCATGTGCTGTTCTCTGGGCCCAGGGAACATGTGTGGGTTGTGATTCACCATCAGGCTTGGCCCTGGCAAGTCCTCTTCCATCAAGGAACATGACAGGCAGGTTCTTTTCCCGGGTTGTTTTGGCTTCCCAGTCCACCTTTGTTCCATTCCATGACTTTGCTTTACAGAAACCAAGGCTTGGAAAGCTTGTAAGTAGTGTTAAGGTTGCCTAGCAATCCCCAAAATGGCCAATGAGAGCTCTTAAAGCTACAATTTATTTAAAAAAATTGGGATGTTTTAGCCTCCTAGCATATGTATGTGTGAGAAATCCCCTCTGTCTGTCCTTTCCTCCTTCCTGTGGATTTTTAAATCTATAATCTGTGCACTGGTTCAGAATTAGAAACAATAATATTTCTCCTGTGTTGGAACAGAGAGTGGGATATGGAATTGTATGGAATAGCCCAATTTCATCAAATCACAGAAGCTAAGCAGGGTCAGTATTTGGATAGGGGACCACCAAGGAAGACTGCAGAGAAAGGCAATGGAAAACTACCTTGTCTTCTAGCTTTCCTTGAAAGCTCCTTGCTGGGGTCACTATAAGTCCATTGTGACTTGATGGCACATACATAGAACAGAGAGAAAAATATATTTCATTAATGTTTCCCATCCTTGTAATCTGTTGTCATGTATATTATATAATTTTAGGACACCATTTTGAATTTAGTTGCAATTAGGAAAGTGAGCATAGTTTTGTTGGACTGTAAAGACAGGGAAACGGTAACTTTGGTGTGTACCTGCCTGCATCTTGCGCTTGTGACCAGTTCAGAATACCTGCATCTTTGAGACTTACAATCTTCAAGTCCAGCTAATCAGCCTTTGAGAGCATGGTATTTAGAAGTACTATTACAAAGATTGGCTTAGGTTTCTGAAAGCAGTGGCAGCAGAGATGCTGCTGCTGAATAATTTATGACTTCAGTTTTTTCTTCCACCCCTTCAGTACATATCTAGTAGCACTAGAAGATATTTCCTTAGGACAGGGAAAAAAATTCTTAGTGCCTTCAAAGAAGCATAAAAATCAATAAAAATATAAAGCATATATGGAGTACGCTAATATGCCTGTCTGAATTGCATGGTGTACCATTAACACCAGGAGAATTTACTTTCTGAAGTCTCCAGATGAAGAAAAATGGAAGGGACTTGTTTTTGCAGGATAGAAATTTCTGTACAAAACTTTGGAACTGATAGAAAAACATATAAGAGATTTTCCAAGTTTGCCATACTTGCAAATTGTCTTTGCTGAGTAATCTCCTTTTCTTCACCTGTTGAGCCATCACCAAAATGTAATTTAAACAAGTCGAAAAGCAATTCAAAACAATATGAAGGAATTCTAGCATCCAAAAAGTTCTAGGGCAGTGGCATGTAGCGTATGTTGGTCTTCCTGACTCAATTAGTGATAAAAACAGTATGTTTATTATTTTAATTGTATGCCTTTTCAGATGTTATGCAAAGCACAGTCTACCAAACTTATATAACTGATCCTAGTTTGCCTGCTCCATATTTTCTTTTCCACCACTGAGCAGACTTCTGGAATACTGTCCTAAGCACCTCTGCCTTTTCTAGCTTCAGGCACAGATACCATGTAGGCAGCCTGCTCACTATAGGTAGGCTGCAGTAAATGAGTGGGAATGGGAGAGCAATATAAACCATCTCCCCATTCTGTAGCCATTTTTACTCTGAAATAAAACAAGGCTTCCCCCCCCTGCTCTGAGCTCTTGCAATTTCATCACATTTACCAAGCTTGGTTTTTTCCCTCAGAAACAAAACTTTGGAAGCAAAACATTATCACGGACATATCACTCATTTGTTCTTCAATATAAAAGGGCATTTGAAGGGGAGGTTCTCCAGGCATAACCCCATCATACAGTTGGGCATGTAGGATTGGGACAACATGGCTTTTTTAAAAGGGACCCATAAGAAGTTCTGATGTGGTTGTAAAGCCATCCCTCTTGAATCTGTTGTTTTGCTCAGACCAAGACATTCACCTCTTCTTTGAAATTCTTGAGGTGTTCCCATGGCAAGGAAGGCTTTTAGCTTTCCAGCCCTGTGATAAAAGGCAAAATCCTGAACATGGCCCAGTCACTTCTCCTACAGTGGTTTTGGGTTTCTTATTCTGGAATGATAAATGCTACAGAATAAAAAAAGAAACTTCTTAGCTAATTATTAAGCAGCATCTGCAGGGCAGTCTACAAGTAATGTTCTCCTTTGGAAAACATGACTAGGCTGTTGAATTTCTAGAACAGATGCTGCGTTTATTACAGCAGAAGCTGGATTTCCTATGTTTTGTTGTTCCTTTGTAGAAAACTTGGCCTACAGTGCCAACAGGGAAAGCAACCATTTGCTGTAATGTTGGCTTATTTGGGAAACTTCTCACATTAAGATCTGGGCTTATTTGGGTCCCTTATGACAGTTCTAATAATTTTAATTTTCACAACCTAGCATACTAAATGAAAGTGGATATGATCCTAATGGCTTAACTATATGTGACTGGCATCCCTGAGGTCCGGCCGATACTGATTGTGACTGGCATGAAAAGGGGCTTCTTCCCCCCCCCCATTGTCAAGCACAAAACTAACCAGGAAGGGAGAGTGTAAATCTAGAAATGAAAAGGTAGAAACTCCCCCCAAATTTTAAAGACAAATAGTAATACTCATAGGCATGTATTGAATATATAAACCCAGCATTTCAAAATAATGTTCAAAAGAATATAATGCACATCGTACAGTCACATAAACCACAGACTGATGATACTTAAAGTGGTACAATCCAAAATAGTCCACAAGCACAAGCCCTCCTAGGAGCAATAACAGTCCATAGAGAAATACCCCGATGGTAGTGTATGTTATCTTCAGAGGGTTTCAAAGACAATCCTTCATCAAAGGGTATGGTGAATCAAGGTAGATGCAATGACCATGCATACATCAAAATACTATTTCTTGTTAAGTGGAGTACAAGGCCTCTTAGCAAATTCAGAACTCAATGGTATCAAGCCTAGCAGACAAAAATGTAGTATTTTTGCCTTTGTCTTTGAAACGGTCTTAAGATAACGTATGCTACCGTCGGGGTATACTGGACAGTATTTTCTCTATGGACTGTTATTGCCCCTAGGAGGGCTTGTGATTGTGGACTATTTTGGATTCTACCACTTTAAGTATCATCAGTCTGTGGTTTATGTGACTGTATGATGTGCATTACATTCTTTTGAACATTATTTTGAAATGCTGTATGTGTTTATATATTCAATATATGCCTATGAGTATTACTACTTGTCTTACATTTTTGGGAGAGTGTCTACCTTTTCATTCCCCCATTTTCAAGAGCACAAACTCCCAGTATTTGGGCTCTTGAAAAGGGTGTGCAGGCAGGGGAGCAGGTGCCCCCCCCCACAATTCTCCTGATCAGGATTGCCACCCATAACATTTATAAACAAAGGGGATTTCTTCCTTAAAATGGTGTACGTGTCCCCATGGTGGACTCAATGCTGCTAGGTCTAGTTGACACCTGAGAGACTATATGCCTGATGGGACTTGTAGTGTATTTCCCCCCACAGAGCATCTCTCCACTGCATGAAAAATAGCTGTTCAGAGTTGCTGGTAATGTATCATGGGGTAGTACTGTTCTAAATAAAAAGACAATAACCATATTGGTATTGCAAAAGGAGCTTTTTGGTTTGTGGTTTAAAACTTTGACTTGCCACAGTGTTTTGAACCATAGTCCTTTATGAATGACTTATCTTTTATTAATCAGTTTTAAACCTCTATTCTGTAAGTATTAATTAGTTGTAAACTGCATAAAGCTTATGGAATAGATGTTTAAAATGAATTATTTCTTATCTATGGCTGTGGTCTCACACACACTAAATAATCTGGTTTCAGTTCACTTTCCAACTGGATTTTGCCACTTCACAGTAAAATTCAGTTGGAAAGTGCACTGAAAGTGGGTTATTTAGTGTGTGTGATCACACCCTTAGAATGCCACTGATGACCTAGTTCTTGCATTGCTTTTTAGCATGTAATCAGATTCCATGTGATCTAGTTCCATGCCCCAGAACCATGTTTTATGTTGCTTTGCAATCCATATTAGCAAGGGAAGTAATTGTCATTTCCTCTTGTTTATACATATTGTTGGGATGGCAGAGGATTAGATGCTCTAAGACTGTGAAGCTTAGGTTTAAATTAGTCCTATGTCATCAGTTCACTGAGAGAGTTTAGCTTTGAGGGAAAACTGCATAATCATGTTGTTAAATATTCTATGCAGAATGGTAGAGTAATAACATGGATGGAAGAGTGAATATTGTATTCCTGTCAGATTTTTGACAGCAGAAAGTTCAGATAAGTGGCTGTTGTTATGTAATATTTGCCAACACTGGATGTAGTGGGTTGTTACTGGTATGTCTGCAGGCTGTCACTTTTAATTACAGTGAAAAAAGCATGTCTGGCAGCAACAAGGCTTACTCTGTGCATATGTTGTAAAATACTGTAGTTGTTTCACACTTGATAGGAATTTCTTTTAACAGCTTTCAGGATCTGAGTGAGGAATCTGGTAGTGGAAGGATAAAAAACAAGCTTATAATGGAGACAGAAGACTGGTACAAGACAGCTTTGCTAAAATTCTAATATGTCTAGAATTAACCCTTGTTTTTTTCTTAATAACTTCAAGTACAGTGTGTGAGTTAAATGAAAAGGATGTCAGATGACAGCATTAGTTTCCCCACTCTTCTGAAAGCTGTCACAAATGACTAGCAAGGGACACATGTCAAATATTACTGTTAGCATAAGTTTTCCCCTTTCAAGAGACTGAGGCTTTTACGAGCTTTTGAGTCTGTCACTTTGAACACAGAACTGCTAATAAATGTGTTGGGCTTTTTTTACCCTGTGAACTGAGCAAGGTGGCAGTATTTGGAAAGAACTCATATAATGTACCTGCCAGAAACTAATGTTCTGGAGTGCTATGATTTTATACTTTATACTATTTTGTAATTAAAAACAAACAAAAAAACCCCCAGTACACTGTGTGTTAATATGCATTTTTTTTGGTCATTTTGAACTAAGACCATTTTTTTTACATTGTACTTGTTTGGCTGCAGTCCAGCTAAAAGTAGCCATGGCTACATTTCCACTAAAAGCAGTGAAGCTTATATTAGTCTTATTTGGTTGCTATGCTAAATTATGGTTTGTTTAAACTTTAGTTTAGTGTGGTATCTGAATGCAGGCTGTTCACTAGCTCTAGCTAGCACAAGGACCACAATCTGAGATTCTTAACCCGAGTGTTATCCTGCCTTGTGGATCTTGATTTGTCTTATTAGTCTTTTAGTCTGCATGCGGGCATCCTGGCTATATTCTAGTTTAAGTAGGCTCGCTGCTGCAAAGCCTATTTCAGTTGGTTCTCACTGCCAGCAGACAGCCTGGGATTTCTGAGGAAGGCTTTGATTAAATTTCATTATCTGCAGTAACTCTGGTTATTTCAATACACCATGTTTTTATGGCTTTATGGTTTTTTAAATGTAGTTGTACAATTTCATTGTACAGTTTTATTTTGTGAGCTGTATTGAACAGGTTGCTGGAAGGCAGCAGATATGTTTTCTAAATAAATAAATAAAAATAACCTCAGCTAATCATGACATATGAGTGCTACCCAGGGGTGGGCTGGCCATTCAGCTTACAGGGAAAGTTGCTGGTGGGCCCACTGGCATCTTGGAGAGCTGGTAGCAGCCAGGACCAAGCAGTGTCAAGACCTGGTAGTTCTGCCACTACCCCAGGGGCCAGTAATAGGTAAAGCCAGTTCCCACTTAGTGCTGACCAGGTCTGAGCTAAGTGCTCCTGCATGTAGTGCCACAGTGGTCACTCAGCTGGCTTGCACTTGGACCTCTTTAATATCCCAGTCCACTCCTGGTACCACCTTAGTAATGAGTCATTTAGTACCACTGGTTTAAAGATAAGCGCCATTCACTTCTATAATTGTTTATATGGACATAAGTCTCACTTGATGGATGTTACTGGTTGATGGATGTTACTGGTGAGTATAGCCTTTGAGTTTTAATCTTTATTAACTTTAGCTTATGTATTATGTTATTTTAGTAAATTATTTCTTTCCTTTCCTCATTTAGTGTTGTCTACAAACTTCTTGCATCAAAAAGTGAAGGGATCAGAGTGCAAGCTCTAAAAGTCCTGGGATACTTCTTAAAACATTTGGCACCCAAGTACGTATTGCATAGACTAGAGCAGGGGTCCCCAACCTTTTTGGCCCTGTGTACACCTTTGGAATTTGGACACAGCATGGTGAGCACTGCCACAACATGGCTGCCGCAGGAGGTGGAGTCTGCCATTCAATGGCTGCTGCAGCTTACCCTCAGTCACACAGGGAATATTCTTGTGCTGTTGTAGCAGTTGCTGCCAAAGCAATATTTTTAAATATCTACAGTCTATTTATTTGTCTATTTAAACATTGATAACAACCAGATCTCCAATGGCCAATCAGGAGCCTTGCTGGGCAAAAGCCCCACCTGGCCTCCCCCACTTTCTAAAAAACATTTGCTGGCCCTCAGCAAAGGTGTTAGTGGGCACCTTGGGGACCCCTGGACTAGAGGAGAGATACTATTGACATATTTTGTATTCAGTTATGACAATTGTGCAGTCATTGCAAACTTCAACAAATTTATCCTGTCAGCCCAAACTTTAAGACACAAAAAACTTCTTTTGAATATTGTTTTGAAAGCTAATATCAGAACTTTATTTTATAACTGGTTTTTATTTTTATTTTTGCTCATATTAGATGTTATGTAGTTGTCAATTTTCAGGAGAAATGGTGTTGTTCTCTAACCATTCTATTGAAGTCTGTGATTTTAATCTTGAGACCTTTGGGCAAACCTGAGAACCTGCGTGATATTTATCAATATTGGTATATCTATTATGTTTCCTGTTTTAAGATAAGACTCAGGGTGATTTTATTCCCCATTATCATAGCCTAAAGAAAATTAAGATTCCCCAAACAGAAAGAAAACAAGGAAAATCAGGAAAAAGACTTGGGGAGGAGAACAGAGAAGCAGGATTCTAGTGAATACCATGCTAGAACTGACCTTTGCTGAAAAATAGTCATGAAATTAACAGCATTACTCATATTTGTTTTTCTGTAATCTGTCATGTAATTGCAGGAGGAAAGCTGAAGTAATGCTTGGACATGGTTTGTTCTCATTGCTGGCTGAGAGGCTTATGCTTCAAACAAACTTAATTACTATGACCACATACAACGTGCTGTTCGAGGTACTTTTGCTGTATGCTATTGTTAGAATCTACCCCTCCTAATTACACAATTACATAGGTCCTGTTTTAAAATTAATTTATGTTTTAATATGTTCCAGGTGATAGTGGAAATGTGGGTTCATATTCTTATTTTAAATTCAAAGAAGTGCTGCTTAATTTATATAATACATTTCATTTGAAAATAAAATAACAGTAATATTTATTTTTGCAGTGAAGTTGTAAGCTTGATGTAGTTATGTTGCTATGCACCTTTCTATTATAGATTAAAAACCTATTTTGTGTTCAAAATTCACTTTGCTAACTTGTTTTTATCTTGCCATCAGATATGAGGATTCAGGATAAATTGTAGTTTCTAAAATAAAAGCTGAAGTAAATACATAAAAATAGTATTTAAGAAAAGGGAGACCCACAAGCTTATATTCCTCTGTATCTCTTGCTTGGCTTCCTCAGTTTCCCTTCAATTAGATTCTGGCTTCCCCCCCACGTCCTCACTACATTCACTTGCCCACCCATCCAAATCATTTTCCATGCTCATTACTTCTTGCCTGTATCATCCTCCTACTCTGTCACCTGCTTCCACCCAAACCATTGTTTCTGTTCCTTCTTTTTCTCCACCATCTCCTGCATCTTCTAGGCTCTGCTGCTGCTGATGTGACCCATCACAATATTAGATACCTTGTTGTTGTGATGGGTTGCTTCACACTACAGAATGGCAACCAAGGTCTCACAAGGTATTCTTGCAAGATCTCGACAGTGAAGGAACTGTTTTGCATTTGAAAGACAGTACATGCACAGACATGGTTTATTGTTTTCAAACCCATATTCCCCATGTTTTCTATTTTTTTCTGCAAAAGTGGGGTTTCCCTTGGGTTTTCAGAAACTTTTGCCTTGGAAGCGCCCCCTTGTGGATTTTTTTCAATCTACAAAGGGGCTTTACTTGACTATTAGATATCAATTGGGTCTCCATAGATTGAGAAGACAGACAGATTGATAAATATTTAATATAAATAAATACATGATATAATTACTAAAGATGACTTTATAATGACTACATGAAGGGACTCATACAATTGTAACTTTGGTTCCATGGTGCAACACTTGTGCAAGAAATGAGATATTTATACATCATGTTAGATTAAGTTTTCCTCTAGCCTCACATTGCTTTCCTCCTCTCTCTAGATACTTATTGAACAGATTTGTACCCAAGTGATACATAAGCAGCATCCTGACTCAGATTCAACAATGAAAATTCAAAATCCTCGTAAGTATTATGTTTCTTTAATATTAGACTATGAAACAGTTGTGTATACTTTTACATGTAATCATTTAGGCAATTATTTCACTTGAGATAATTAGGAAGATTGTGTCCTCCTTTGCCTTTAGAGGGTTATGTATATTTCTAAGGCCGCGGTCACACGGCCAGGAAGATGCGGGGGGGAAGCGTGGCTGTTTGCCCCGGGGAACATTAAAGCGCGGTTGCACGATCAGACCTCCCGTGGAGGTCCTGTGGAGGTCCCGTGGTTAAGGGGAGGTGCGGATCACACGGCAAAGAAGTGGGGCCTCGGGGCAAAGAAGCGGGGGCCGCGCGCCGAGGGAAGGCGAGGAGGGGGCTGCCAGAGACAGCCAGCCAAGCGGCGCTGGGGAGAGGAGGGGCCAGCTGCCGACTGGGCGGTGTGGCATTGTGTCGGGCACGGCGTTTTCTCCACCAGTGAGGCAGGCAGGGGGTGGGCAGTAGGTCCGGAAGGGCAACAGTCCGGGGAGCCAGCTGGTGGGGCGCGCGAAGAGGGCAAAGCAGCATGGCCCAGCCCCCTCCGCCCTGACTACCCCTTCCCCAAGCAGACTTCCTACTCTGCCACCACGCCCCCCTCTTCTGGGCCATCTTCTGCCTTGCCCCCTTTCCCCCACCTATCTGTCGCTCACCTCAAGCCATGCGCTCGTTGGTGCTGTCTTCTGGCTGCTCTCCTCTTCTCTGCACGACGTACGTTGTGTGTTTGTTTATTTAACTACCGTTTGCGCATGCTCCGTTTGGTGCTTGTGCGCAATCGTGGGGACTAGAAAAACAAAACCTTTTAGCTAGGGGACATGGGCGGGCGCTGGAACTACCTCCGGAAATGCGATCATACGCCCGCCCTTGCCCCGCGGTTTCCGGAAACTAGTACCTCCAAGGTACTAGTTTTTTACTCCGCGTTTTTGGCGTTTAGCCACGGGTTACCGACGGGAGCTCTACACTTGCCAGATGTTGCCCTGTGATCGTGCCAGGAAACTCCGCCTCTCTTCCGTCTCTGAAGCGTGGCTTACGCTCCGTGTGACCGCAGTCTAAGTTAACCTACTTGACCATATTTGGGTAGTTATATGCTGCTGCTATGAAACAATTATTTAGGAGCTGGATATTTGATATTCAAGCTAGCATTTTCAGTGATGTCAGATAAAGGTTGGAAACAACTTTCATACTAAATTACATTCTGCTCAGTAGTACTACAGTTCTTGAGGTTGAAAGTGTATGCAAACTCTGTTGGATAGGACGAAGTTACATTTCTATCTTGTTTTGATATTTCTACGCTTCTGAAGTAGTGGAAAAGAGTTTCAGTGCAATGCCTTGTTCGATTACTGAAAACTGCTGCAAAGTTAGTGGTCAGAAGTTTCAGATATGAGTTGGAAGCCTCCAGTTTAGTTCTCCTCTCAGCCATACACTTGATTAGATTGCTTTTGACAAACTGCAATTTTTCCAGTGCTTCTTCCACCCCAGATAATAGTGTGCTTGACAAAATTGTTCTAAAGATTATTTAGACACAGAATAACAGTAGAGAAAGGATACAGAAAGAAAAAAGGATTATGCAACATGTTTATGCATAGCAAGAAATATAATATTTAACAGAATGTATGAAACAGAAAATATTTCTCTCCAACATCCTCTTCATTATTATTAAGGTATTATCTGTAACATACAATAGTATGTTGGGGGACATTTATATTCAAACGTCAAATTATTCAAATTATATTCAAATTATATTCAAACCTTCAGAACGATGTCTGTTTTGCAACTACATCATTGATTTCTTCATTATTACAATGAACTGCATATTCACTATTAATTTTTGCAGGAATATAATATATCTGATAATAAGGAAATTTGGAAGATGCTCTCCCCAGATTCCACTTCCTTTAGATTCAGGATAGTACATTTAAAATAGATTCTTATTATATTTCTCATTAACATGCAGTATATAATATTTTAAACTGCTTCTCATTCTAAATTTGTATCCTGCTTGCATAGTACACATAATACACACTCCATCTCTCTTCAAATTTTGTAATTGACCTGTTTCTCAAATAGGTTGTTAATTTTGCCAATACTGCATTTTCAGCAAGTTTGTTTTCCCAGTTTTCTTAAGTGTGAACAGACATCTAGTTTCCATTTTGCTGCGTAGATAATTCTAGCTGCTGTCACCATGTATTTGAATATCTCTTCTTAAAAAAATTGGTAATGTATTAGGCAGTACACCTAGTAGCATGTTCTTGTTTTGCATTTTTCTGTGTATTTCCTTCCAATATCTTTTTGCTTTTTTACAAGTCCACCACATATGAAAAAAGGTTCCAGCTATACTTGACATTTCCAGCATTTTTCTTTGTAACTTTTATCTGCTTTCTCAGTGTCTTTTGGAGTTATATACCATCTGAAAAACATTTTATACCAATTTTCTCTGTCTGTCTGTAAATTTGATATCTTTTCCCCATAGTCCTTCCCACTGTTGCATAGATATCTGTTTTTTTTAATTTTTGCATCCATTCATTTTTTTTCATTTGTTCTTCCTCTGTTTTCAGCTGGAGTAAGATCTTATATATCTATCAGAGTAAATGTTCTTTTTATTTTATAACCAGCTGTTCAAATTCAGTCGTGTCTCTTAATGCTGCACCTTCAATGTTCATGATCTTCTTTAATCTTGAGGGTGATTGATAATGTAGTAGCCATTGTAGCCACCTTCATCTCTGATATTTTACCATAACTTGATTTTCCCCTGAACATTTACATCATGCCATATGTTAAGAAAGCATTTTTATTTCTCTTGTTCTTGTTGTGGCATACTTCTACTGGGGACATAACAAGAGAGTTTGGGGTGGCTCGATAAATTCTGACGTACAAACCATATTCTCAAAAGTCCATTTCTGATTATGTTACTTTTGTCTTGTATAATCTTTTTAGTAGATTTTTGATCCATAAGTAATTGTGTAAGCCTTCATAAAGGTCTGCTGATTCTAATCTTACTATTCTTTGCCTTAGGTTTTTAATCTAATTCACAATCTAGACCAGGCCCTCTGCTTGGTAGTATAGTTTTATGTTTGGAACTGCTAATCGTCTTCTTTTTTCCTCATCTTGTAATATTTTGAAACTTATTCTTGGTTTTTTGCCATTCCATATAAATTGGTTTATCTGTCTCTTCCACTCGTTCAATATTCTTTCTTCTCTGTATATAGGTAACATTTGGAACAGAAAGTTTAACCTTGGCAGCACATTCATTTTGGTTGCAAACATTCTTCCCAGATATTTAATTTTCTCCATCTAGATATATCTATTCGTATCAATTTCACTCTTTCAATAATTGTTCTTTTATGTACTGAGGTAGCATCTGGAAATTTATTGTAAAGATTGAGATAGTGTACATGAAATGCTTTGAACATTCAGGAAAAGTGCTAAATGGCTATTTATGGTTAAATACATTTAACATTTAATCTATAAAAGCTGAATGTGTTCCTGCGTATAAGACTACTTTTTAACCCAGGGAAATCTTCTCAGAAGTGGGGGGTCGTCTTATACGCCGGTACGCCAGAAGCATCAGCACAGCTCTATATTTTAACTGGAAAACTCTCTATTTTAACTGGAAAAGTTGGGGGTCGTCTTATACGCCCAGTCGTCTTATACGCCGGAAAATACGGTAAGTAGACTTGGCAACCCTATGAATGTGTCTTGGAGTAAAGAAGAAAACACAATAATAAACATTTTGAGGAAGAGTGTCCTGTATGTATAGCAGGCAATACAGATTTTACAAGAACAGTATTGCCCTTGGTTCTCAAATATGTCTTATGTCTAGTTCTTTTGTATAAGGAGATGAGAGGTTTTCTATAACTTTGTACATCTTCCCATTCACATGATAAATATTTCTGATATAGTCAGATGCTGTTCCAAATACTTTCAAATCAGAAATACCTTGATAGCAAATTCCTTAGGAGCCTTCTCATGACATTATTTCTTTCACTTAACAAAATATTGGCCAGTGTATCCAATACATTGCCGTTCTTGTTTGCTTGTTCCTACAGCATAGTCCAGATCTGTTTGGACACATAATGGATTAAATACTTTTCAGCTGAGAAATAGCAGCTTTGGATGCTACAAATAACTAAATGTTTTGGAAGACTTATTGTCAGGGCTTTCTTAGTTCCCTAATGTCAGTTCATGCTTTCATAACCTTTAGATTAGGCTTCTGTAATCTGTTTTACATGAAGGTGCCCTCGGAAGGTCAGTCGTAAACTACAGAAAATGCTGTTGCTCATTCCACTAGTATTTAAGAGTAAGGCAAAAGAACTTCACTGATTTCTTATTTGTGTCCAAGTTCAATTCAATGTGATATTTATTACAACATCTATAAATCTCTGTATGGTCTGAAACCACACTTGAAAGACCATCTCTCCATCTATAGACACATTTGCCCACTCTCATCTTCTGGGATGGTCTTGTTCCTTCTGCTCAGTAGGTATAGATCTCTTCTGCAAAATTAGAGCAGTAGATCCTAGTTGTCTCAGTATTTTGGTACTGCCTGCCTGTAAAGGTCCCAAGAGGGTTCATCCTACCATCTTTGTGTAGAAAAAGTAAGATGATGCTCTTTAGAATGACTTTTGGACCATAAGATGTTGGACTTGGTTACTCTGATTTCTGTGCACATCAGTTGTAAATTTTATTGGTTGTTTCTTTTGAGATTTTACTGTATCCTTCTAGCATTTTTAAATAATTGCTTGATTGACAGCCGTTTTGAATGAAGGAGTGGCAGGGTCAAACAACTTTAAATAAATCAATATTAATCAAACATTTTGCAGCTTTGCTTTTAAAACTGTATTATACTGTGTTATATTAATAATTTTCAGTTGTCAAAATTCATGATGAATTTGAAATGAAAAAATGGCAGACTTTTGTTGTACTCTTTTTGCACATCTGTTTAAAAAGTCTATATGGTTTTCATGCCTGATGTATGAGCAATGTAAATATCATATGTGCTCTGATGTGTAGAGCAGATAATATGTGGTGAAAGAAGACTTCCCTCAATGTATGTTCCTTGGGGATGGATCTCTCTCTGTTGTGCTTCTATCACAGTGATAGTTTCTGGTAATTGGAAGGATGTGGGTGGTTTTGGCAGTCTTCTCTCTTCCACTGCAGATCTCCAATTCACTCTTCATGTTCTTTTTGTGGGTAACCTGTCTTCCTGGAGAAGTATTTGGGAGAGATCAGTGGGCTGCAGGGGAGTGGCAGGGACATTCTGTTCTGCTAAGTAAAGAACTTTCTGTTAGTGGAAATAACTGGAAACCAGCCCTTGATGTTACATTTTTGTTTGTTGCCAAGTAGGGTTTCCATGACTGGCCTGCCAGCCAGTGGGAAACAGTGGGCATGGGGTTGCATCTGTTGGAGATGGTGTGATGTCACTCCCAGGTAACCCAGGATGTAACATCACACTCCTCTAACAATTGCCAGAAATTCTGTGGTAATACCATAGCGTTTCTGGTGATTTCTAGAGAAGACTGATGTCACTTCCAGGAAAAACTCAAGTGGTTACACCTCTCTAGGAGTTGCTGGAAACTATAGTAAAACCAATGGAAACTTTAAACTTTATTTTCTCCTGCTGCTGCTTTGAGTGATGGTGGGAAATAGGAGCAGGGGGCAAGGGATTCCCCACCCCACCAGGAAACTGGCAACCATATTCTGAACACTGGATTGGAAAGGGCATGCAAAGCACCCCAAAGCTGGCTTTAATGGAATCAGTCAGATATTTGAGTTACCTGTTTCATCAGTAGGGTGGAAGAAATGAATGCTTAGTTTGGTATCTCCAGCTCCCTTAGAGTTTTAGTTTTACATTTTTTACTTTTTCCCAACTGCCATTTTCCTGATTTTTCCTTACAGGGAAAAAGGCATCTATAGTAGGTTAAAACAGCCTGGAGAGCCATTTTTGATGGGTAGGTAGAGAGTAAAGAGACTCATATCTTAACCCTAGGTCTTTTTAAGAGCAAAATAGTCTGGAATTAGTCATATTATTCCACTGTTGAACATAGTTTGATCCTAACTTCAAAAAACTGAAAAAAGAAGAGTCTGACTAACTTTCAAATGTGTTAAAGCTATTTTGTTGACATTTTTTTCCAGAGATTCTGAAAGTTATTGCAACATTGCTGCGTAACTCTCCTCAGTGCCCAGAAACTATGGAAGTCCATCGAGTTTTCCTTTCAGATATGATTAAGCTTTTTAATAACAGCAGAGACAATAGGAGGTAAGTGGATACATATGCACTTACAGTTAGAAATCGTTATCTCCAGTTTATAAAAAGCTAAAATCCTTTTTAAAAATGAGCAAATAGGCTTCCTTTGCTATTGCAGATTTTCCACCTTAGGGCAGAAAATTTTGTATTAAATGTTTCTGAATTGCTTCATTCTGCTTATTTTATGGTCATCAAACCTACAAATCCCTTTAGGTATTGGAATGCTTTCTTTCTTTTAAAGCATAAATTAACAATACATCTCAATGTTGCAGGAGTTTACTACAGTGTTCTGTATGGCAGGAATGGATGCTTTCCCTATGTTATTTCCATCCAAAAAATTCTGATGAACAGAAGATAACAGAAATGGTGTACACCATTTTTCGGATATTACTTTACCATGCAGTAAAGTATGAGTGGGGTGGCTGGCGTGTTTGGGTTGATACCCTGGCAATCACACATTCAAAGGTGAGTAACCACCCCAAAAGTCTAGATCTTTTTATAAACTTTTTTCTGTTTAAGGAATTCTACCTTTATGATAAGCCAAGGAAATAATTACACTGAAGTTTACACAGCAAAAAATAAATACATCAGAACTTCTAAACATAGAATAATTGATCTTTCTGAGAATTGTGTTTGGATTTGTGATGCTTCCTGGTGTCCAGTTATAATATACCTTATGTGAGAACTTGGTGCTAGATTGGCTAATCAGATTTTTAACAAAGCTTTGTGTTTTATGCTATTTTATTGTGTGCAGTAGAATTACGTGAGTTTGAAACACAAGGTGGCGCACCTTGTCTATCGGTAGGCTAAAAGGGTGCCTTTTAGTAACACCGAGTGGCTGTGCAACAAATTGTTAAAGTCTAATAAAGACATGTGACCAAAATCTACTTTGCTTGCAGACAAAAGAACAGAAAGGAAGCTGAACAAAAAGTTTTTATATGCATAAGGGGAAAAAATCCAGTTACTTGGATACTGTTTAGCATCCTTGGTGGGAAAAGTTTTAATAGTCGTAACTGTGACAGGCTGTTTCTATCAACTGAGGAGACCCACACAGCCTCCTATGATTTCGGGGGACCCAAGTTTATCTTAAACCATAAGCCTTCCCCTCAGTTACCAGGTGTTCTAAAGATAGGGAGTGTCTAGGCTTTGGGTTCACTGCTTTGAGGTACGTTTTGTGATGTTCAAATAGAATATGGAAGTCACTGAGGCAGGAATTATATATAAACAACAAAGAAGAATTCTTTATTTACAAGTAGATTTTAAGGAACAGATCAGCAGCAAAGGTTTCCAGATAATGTACTGGCTGAGTTACATTAATTTAGAGAACACTTTCAATTTTCTCTAATACTTTACGGCATAAACGGCTTCTACCGATCAGCCACTAGGTTGGATCCTAAAACACACACAGGATTCCACCCTTTCCCAAGAGTCATAGTAACTTTTTCTTTCAATTGAGAATCAGACTTTCGGATATGGTTGTGATAGCCACTACAGTGTTTCCTTTCCTTTTTGTTTCCCTCATACATTTTATAACTTTTAAAATTCATATTCCTTCATAATTAATTATTACAAAACAATTTGAAGGGATTTATTTTCTTTTTAACATTGTCTTTTTTCTGTTTTTTTTTGTTACCAGGAGATTTATAGTACAAAAATGTTTCTCAAACCAAAAGATATTATCCAAAATCTATCATGTTCATATTCCCCAAATAAACTGCATAAGTTTCTTACATATGTTGCCCTCCTGTAATATGTCTTTTTAATTAAGAAATCAGCTATACACACTTTTTTTTCCTTAATAAAAATCAAAGCATAGTCTTTAAGTCCAGTGTTAATAGGTTTTCTTATTTTATTCACTACTTATATCCAAAGAGGCCTAATTTTTGGACAAGATACGAAATAGTCCTGCATTATCTTCTTCACACTTCCAACATCTTGCACATTCAAAGTGTGTGTATGTACATAATTGCAAAGGGTTAAATACCACTGACTCTGCTCTTCAAAATTACCTTTCATATTTGTGCTAATGAAATGGTTTGATTTTTTTTCTTACATCCATTGGTGATTTGAAGAGGTAAATCTCCAGACTTTATCCCATTTTCTTTTAAACTTACATTCTGCCTGATTTAAATTCAAGAGCATTTTGTAAATATTACTTATTAATCCATTTACCTAGGATGTAATCACTAGGGGTGTGCACTCCGTATAAACTGAGCCCAAAAAAAATACCCCCAAAATACCTTATTGGTATTTTTGGGGGGAGGGGAGGCATTTCAGCTGATTACTGAGTGGGCTACTGATTTGGCTTTCTGAAAATGGTCACCCCCCAAAATCCCAAAAATATTTGGGATTTTTCAAAGCCACCGGATAGGTGGTGTTTAAAGGGATTGCCTTCCCTTTAATGCCTTCTGGGTGAACTCACTGCTTTCAGAGTTCACTTGTCATGCAGCTTACAAAAGGCATTTAAAAGGAATGCATTCCATTTAAATATCTTCTCTCCTTTGGAAATAATGGAGGATGGGGGAACCTTATTTTGGGGCTCATGGAATTGGACCCCCTGGTCCAGTCTTTTTGAAACTTGGGGGTTTTTATTGATAAGAGGCACCAGGAGCTATGCTGCAGATTTGGTGTCTGTACCTCTAAAAACAGCCCCCTCAGAGACCCAGATACCCCCAAATTGATTCTCCATTATCGCCTATGGGGAGTATTGACTGTAATGGTCCCTATAGGGTATTATGAAGTAAAACTTTTTTTGGACAAACCTGAATATTTCCTGAATCCAAATACCATAACAATAGTGGGATTTGGGAATATTGGGAAATACTGATATCTTTCAGGTTCAATATACCCAAACCTGAATAATACAGGCTTTTTTTTTTGCACACCCCTAGTAATCACCACTTTGGAATAAGATTTCCCATGTAACAGCATACTTCCTTTACAAAGTAGTGATGGGCATGAACCAAGAAAATGAGGTTCAGTTCAGTTCATGCCTGGTTTGTGGCATGCCTGGTTCATGAACCATGACCTGTCATGAACCTCAGTTCATGACGTGGTAGAACACCCTCCAGCATGCTAGAGTGACCAAACTCACAGGGGATCTCCAACTGACTCTCCTCTACCTCCAAGTTTGGTGAGGATTGGATTTACATGGTCTGAGTTATGGCCCCCCCAAAGAAGGTGCCCCCATGTTTCCAATGGAGGGGGGAAAAGCAAAGACAATAGAAGCCCAGCAGGACAGAATCATAGTCCCTGAGATTCCCTGCAGTAGAAACTGAAGGTGGGGAGCAATTTTGCAAGCCCACCATAACCAGTACAATGTACTAGTACCCAGCAGAACCCGGTGCCATTGTGGCAATGTCAGCTTGGCAAGACTGGTGTGGAGCACAGAATCACTCTCCAAGCAAGCAGGAGTGCAAGCCCAGCATAACCAGTGCAATGTACTAGTGCCCAGCAGAACCCAGTGCCATTGTAGCAATGCCAACTCCACAGGATTGATGTGAAGTGCAGAATCACAATCCAAGCTGGGGGGGAGGTTGCAAGCCCAGCACAACCAGTTACAGTGTGCAGAATGCCCAGCAGAACTCAGTGCCACTGGCATCGCAAGCTTAAAAGGACTGTTCTCAAAGCAGCGAGTCACAACAAATCCAAGCAAGGGGGAGGGGAGGGGATTTAGCAAGATCTGTTCTAGAAAATGGGAAGGGAACACAAAGGAATGCAGGCAAAGAGGGGGGGAATCCCTCTTGAAACTGACAAGACTAGTTTGAAGCTGACAAGAGAGTTTCTAAGGCTGGATAATTCCTCCCCCTCCCATTGCTTTGAAGTTTGGTAAATATTTTGTTTGAGTGGAGACAGTCTGGAAATGTATCCTTTCACAAAGCACCATGAACCTCCATGAACTGCTTGAGAGTTTGTGGAAAGTTTGTGCTGGTTGACCTGCCATGAACTTTAGTTTGTGAACCACGTACTGGCTAAAATTCATCACAAACTTTTGTTCATGAGCCAGTTCATGCCCATAACTATTACAAAGCACTGAATTTATATTTTTTTACATTTAAATGGTGAAAACGGTGGATTTTCCCCCCCTTATATCTTTATCAAAATGCATATTCTTAGGGTCCAGGATGCCCAGTTATATCTGCTTATTTATATCTTAGAAGGCCTATTTTTTGGCAAGCCATCATTAAATAAATAGCCCTGGTGTCTGAAGCTGAACTGTCTTCAGCTCCGCTGATCCTGCATCACATCCAGTCCATGCAGCCACACTCCTAATGAATGAAAACAGCTTATGAGGCTCAAGCTAGTAGTATGGCTACCTGAAGTCTTCCAGCCCCAGTGGCATTCTGAGAGCTGCATCCAGGCTCTATAGCAATCAACAGACAAACTGCCATGGGGCCCACTGCAGTTGTGTCAGTTGCCAAAGATAACAAGGCCCTCATAAGACTCAGACACCTTGCAGGACATGTAGCTAGGAAGTGGGGATTATTGAGAGTCTTGAGAAATACATAAGCTTCCTCACCCAGAGGCTGAAGAAAACCACCACACTTCAAAAGGGCTTAATAGAAAAGAAGAGGAAGAGCAGGAGTTTAAGGGGAGCAGTCAGATGGTAGGGAAGGAACCAGCTGAAAGCAAAGAATGCTATCTGACACCTCCAAAGGAAGGGGAAATCAGAGGGGCATGGCTCCAAGGCAAGGTTCTGCCCTGGACCTCCCACACCTTTGTTGTCTCCCTTCTGCTTTCATGTTCAGGTTTTATACATATGAAGAGGCTAAATACCAATTATGCTGCAGAAGTTTCATATTTGCATTAATCAGATTTTTGTCATAATAAAGAAATATCCACTGAATCTGTACCAAAAACCTCCTGAATATCATACATCACTCCTTCATGCGTCTCTTGTAGATTATCACTGCTGGAGCACCACTACCAGCTAAAAGGCACCCATTCCTTCAGAAATGAGAGATTGGCTCGGGGTTCTAGCGAAATCTCAGGGACCTTCAGGTTGATCTTCTGTTTCTTTATAGGAGCAGCACTGGAAGGAGTGAAGCAGTAACCAGTACTGCTTCCTTCTCCCCCCCCCCCCCCCCCGGTAGTGGTGCAAAAGGCACTGTAGTATTCATCACACCAGGAAAAAGGAAACCTGCCCAGAAGCCCTTATGATATTGCAGGGGCCTGTGGAAAATTCTCAGCCTCCTAAAGGGGAGGCACACATGCAAGATGGAGAAAGTATTGGTGAACTGTGCGCCTTGGTAAATAACCAACAATGCCAGCCCTTGATGATAGTGTCAGAGGGCAGCTGTGCTGGTCTGCAGTAGAAGAGCTAGATTTATGTCCAGCAGCACCTTTCGAGAGTCAAAGCTCCCTTTGTCAGATACCCTGAAAATCTTGTTGCTCTCTAAGGTGCTGCTGGACTTGAGTGTAGCCCTTAATGATGGCTTTGTCTGTTGCCCTTCCTTTCCCAAACTTGGTTGTTGCCATTCCCCAACTCTGTTGCTCTGCCTTTGGTTAAATGGCTGTTCTCACTATCTCAGTATTTCGGCAGAAGGCACCTGGGAATTGTGCTAATGAGAGATGTGTATACAAATAGGGTTTACAGGATCGCTGAGTGGAGGGAACTGATTCGTTCTGATTTGAAATTCCTTCTTTCCAGGGTGCTCTCTTAATTCTGCATGATTTTAAGCTAAATTTCTCTCTTGATATTGAGAGGACAAAGGGTCATGAGAATTATTTTTTTTCCCTTCACAAACATACTGAAAGTTGCATACAGATGCTTTTTATTAGATTCAATTTTTTTTGCAGGAGTACAAGTTAGAAGAACTAGAGGTTTATATATTTTTTTCTTACAGGTTCCATGTGCTGTGGAACCTGGAATCACTGAGACATCCCCCCCCCCTAAAATTTGCTACAGATATAATGGTTTCGGATTTTGTTCATCTCTCTATATAGTGCTAATTGAATAGGATTAGTGCTCTTTTTTCATTTTTACGTCCAATAATAATTTAGAACACTGTTCTCTGATAAAGAACAAGAGTATAAAAAAACCAGTGTTGCAAAATTGGATAGATTTTGCAGAGCTACACATCAAGATACATGCAGCTGCTATAAAAAGCCAAAGAAACTCAATTGCAATTTTATTGTCCAGTTTGATAGATTTCCTGCCACCTTTGTAGCAGGGAAGCTGTTTGTCACTGTAGCCCTCTCTTCCAACAGCTGCACTACGCTTTATAAGCAGTGATGGCTTTTGTGGTGTAATTGTGCTACATTGGTTTCTTTTGCTCTCAGGATTTAAAAGGTGTGCATAATCCTCTTAAAGCTAAATTCCTTTGTGTTGCCTTGACCGTTTGTTTGCCTCCATTTTTTATCTCTCCCCCCCCCCCATTATAGGGAAACATATGGTTTAATATGAGTTTTTTCAGTAACAAGTGTTAGCGTAATTTGAAGTATTACAGAAACTAAAAAAGAACCTGATTTTTATCATGTGTCTCATAAAAGCTAGACCTTAAGCATCACCACTGTGCAGCCTTCAGTTGCTGCGAATGAAATCCAAGTAGAGAATGGTGGATATATTGCTGTTTTCAAATGATCTTTTTGTTTTTAAAGTAGATATGTTATGTTTACTTCTGTTAAAATCCACTCATTTAAAAAGAATCTATAAAATACTGAAAATTCATTTTCAAAGTAATTTTGATAATAAAAAAATTGGGTCAAGCCTGTGAAGCATATACTAGGTTATATTTGCAGACTTCAGCTGTATATCATTTTGAATCAGGAACCCCAGTACATTTAAAACAGTGTTTCATGACCAATATGATGGTTTTAATCCAGCTAAATATGATATAATCCTCACTGTGTCATGGTAATTTGCTGGATGACCTTAGGAAACTCATTCTTTCAATATAACCTACCTCAAAGTGTTGTTGTTGTGAAGATAAAATAGAGGCGAGTAAACAGATGTAAGCCGCTTTGGGTCATTGGAGAGATAAGTGGGGATATAAATACTTAAGACTTCTTTTTTCATGTCTACAGATTTCTTGGAAATTATGTTCTTCCTGAACAGTAAATAAAAATAAACTGATGTTTTCTGTTCATGTTTTGGAAAAATATGACATTCAATAGATAGTATCATTCAGCAGGACTGATTCCATAAAATTAAGTTGAATTACAAAGCTATTTGTTTTGCTTGACTTGTTTGGCCTTGCAGATGAGGACAAATTGAAAAGAGAATAGGAACAAAAATGATTTGTTAGATGGGGGATTGATTTATGAGGAATGCTGAAACAGTTTAAACTGTGAAGAGAGGGTGACTGTGTTGTACAGTGACCAACTTTATCACTGTTTACTACAAAGGCTTAGAAATCTTTGGGGAACTGTTTGTTTGTATCCTAATAGAGGTATTAGAACAAATGTTCCCAGTAGTTTCAGTGTTTAAAATGCTACAAAATGTATGATTCTTAAAAATATGCTAATTACATCTGGATTGTGTAATTAAAAAATAGTGTTTTGAGATAATGGGTTGGATCCAAAGAACCATGCCGTGCTCATAGACTGGATCTTTGTTATTTATCCTTCCATGATGCAGCCTTCTGAAAGGCTGTTCTTGAGGATCAAGTGCCCATCAGGAACAGGAGTGTAAGCCACACAGGGGATTGCAGTGGTAAGGGGGAATCGACTGAAATCTGCCACACTTCCTGTACAAGTGGAAGTGTGTGACAATCCACAACCCAGAAAACATGGCATAGGAGGAGGTGCTTTTCTTCCTTAGCTGCCACTGCATAGCTCCCAATCAACCATACCTGTTACCATGCAGCTCTCCCCCCACATTACCCACTTAGGGCAGCAAAATGATTCGAGACAGCCCTGCCTTATAGCTAAGCAGAAGGAACTAAACATGGCTCGCCTCCCTCTATTTTCCCCTTCCCTCCGCCACCCCACCAGCCGCAACTGGGACACTCACCTGGAGCTTTTTCCTAGAGCTCGTTGTATTTCTTCCTACAATGGGCCTTACTCCTAGTAATGACTATAAAATGTTAGGAAAATGAAATGTGTGGACTTAACATTGTTTTTGAGTTTTCCTTTATAGACAAGTCATTGATAGAGGTAAGCAGGACGGAGTGAGAATGTACTTCTACGATAATTAGATTCTTGTGCATGTGTAGCCAAAATACATAACCCCCCCCCAAAAAAATCTGAAAGCAAGATAGACCACCTTGACTGTTTTACAGTGGGTTTATTTACTTCTGGAAGTGGAAGCACTACCAGAAATTACGAACATATTTGATCTATAGTTTCACTATTCCAACATTCACAAAAACAGATATGTCCAGTGATATAATGAAAAGACAAGTAGTTATTATCTGTAAAGTACACCTTAAATAAGTGATCTTGTCAATTACACATTTTAATATATTAAAATATAACTTAATTTTTGTTCTGACAGTAAAACTAAATGCTTTGACTTAATGCAGTCTTTTGATCTGTTGTAAGAAGCTTACCAGTATGAGGGCAAAATGATTTGTTATGTTAGGGATGGTGCTAGAATGTGCAAAGCTTTTGTGTGTACAGTACCTCTGTTCGTCTTTGACTGATTCATTTCCCTGGGATTGATATCAGCAGGTATTGGTGCCTCAAGTCAAAGTTGATTTGATGTGGAGAGTTTCCAGACCTGAACTGTTAGCATTACTCCTAGGAGGGTGGAAAAACAGGTCAATAAAGCTCTCTCATTAGGGTAAAAAATAGTAACATTTTCTGGAATTATGAATAGCTTATTGATGGAGTTTAGCAGCACAGGAGCTAATTTCCAGGAAACCTTGTAACATACAAAAAAGTGTGTTCAGTTGCAGGTTGAATGGCCAATCTCCTTTCTCTTTCAGTTCTGACCTCATCATCCACATGATGCAATATGCATGATATATTGAATAGCAAATGCTGCATCTTCAAAACTGCTAAATTTTCATCATAGCGTACTGTGATTTTAGTGTTGCTATAACCTTTTTGCTTTCTGCATTCTAATCTTCCTGTCTAGCAATTAGTGAGTGTTGAATGTCAAATTAAGTTAAAATTAATGGTAGAAAGGAAGACTGTATTTACTAGCTTGCAATTGTCTTTAACTAGTAGTGCAAAGAGGAGCTTTGCAAATGTTGCAAATGGCTATGGATTAGGCATCAAATGATTGTGAAGATTAATGAATGGCCTTTTAGTTTGCTAATTTAAAGCAATATCAGCTAATTAATTATGAATTATCAGCTTCACAGTTGAAAATACCTAAAGGAAAATCTAAAAGTCAGGTGTAGGTAAATGTAAAATTGTAGGTTTTATATTGATGATACAAATGTATTCATCAGATTGTCACTATGAAAAAATAAAATAAAAGCTGTAAAACAATCTCCTTGCTTCTATATAGACTTTCCAAAAAGGAGAGGTAATACAATAAAAACTAAGAAATGTTAGGTTATGTGTTAATTCAATAATATTTAAAATTTTAAAAATTCAATAAAGTTTTAAAAACATTAATTACTAGCAGCAGGTAATACAAATGGTACGTCTTAGTTGCAGAATTGGATCTCAGTATATTTCACAGATATGCATACAAGTAAAATAAGGTTGCAGATATTGGCAGAGTTGTACACATAATTTACTGAAACTGATTAACATTAGAGATATGTATTGATTCATAGGATTCTATCCACCAATTTTGTCCCCCTGTAGTTGCAGAACTCTTAACCATAGTCTAAAATGGTACAGTTGTGTGAAAAATGGATGAAAACCCCCTCCACATTCCATTTAACCAGTTCTAAGCTCTGTTTTTGGCACCTTTTGACACATAACATACTTCCTTGTTAATATGAAGTACAAACCATAGACAGAGGATGCTCAGTCTGTTGAAAAGATTGCAATGAGGAATTTTGCTTTTTAAACATATTTTGAAATAATGATCATTGTTGGATTATATCAAGATAATAGTTAGTGCCCAAATGAATACTGAGGGTTTTTTCTGACAATCATACATATTTGACTGCAAAAAATTAATTTTTTCCAGGAGAACAATGTTTGCAGCACAATTGTACAAATTTATGCCATATAATTGTGGAAAAGACACTTTTATGTAGAAGAGAAATATAATTTTTGTTGTCAACTTCATAAAATTCCTGAATGTGCCATGTAACTAGCAGTCACACATTAGGTTGCTCAGTAGGCCTTGTATCTAATGCAACATAAAACAAGGGTATCTGTTTCCCTTCATAAAATGAATGAACTAGGAAAATCACCACTTTTTATTTATCCAAGGCTGATTTTTAGCAAATATACAGATAAAGACTATTATCTTTTTTTCTTTTCTATCTTCTATCTTCTTTTACTGAGGATTTTTTTTGTTTTTTTTTAAAAAGAGAGTATCTGTCACTTGTTTCCCCTTACCAATCACTGTTTTGTGCATTGGGTAAACAAATACTTTCTTATTAAGACCCAAGAGAAGAATGTGTAATGTATTACAGAATGAGAAGATGTCCATGAATATCCTTGACAGAGCTTACTGCTCTGGGACTTGTTTGCCTAGGGGAATATTTAATGCTGCAGATACCAAGTTAGCTGATGAAAAACTCTACAGGGCTTAGGGCATCTCTTTGGGAAATGAATCTTAAGAACCTGGCCTATAAATCTCTCAACTCATCGCACCTTTGTCAGGATGAATGAAAAAAATATATTGCTGACATAGGAAAGATAGAGTGAACTAAACAGAAGAGCGAGAATGCATGATAGCACCTAGGAGCAAAATACTGATTCACCTTTTGCTTAACAAACAGCCATTGCCTTCTGTTCGATCAAGGGGTGTGTTTACATAGAGATTTTACTTTACTTTTGCCCCATTTTATTTGCTTGCTGTTGGGGATTCTATGATTCAGTGCAAGTAACTCAAGTTGTTTCTTTGAAAATTCTTCATGCTACATGACATTATCATGTCTACTGTATATGTTCTTTGAACTGTTAAAGAGTGTTCAAGTTTTATTATTTATAGCACAGAAATAATGAATTTATTTAAAATAAGTACATGTGCACTTGAAAATACTTAGGATACAGGCATGTAATTATTTGTCTACATCACATTATATTATTTATGCAGTTCTATGAAACTTAATATGCAAGGCAGAACTGGAATAGATTTGCTTAACGGTATTTATCTCATTCCTGGAGACTTGTGTTTCAAGGCTGCCTTGAGGACTGAAAGAAAGTTCCTGAGCTGACTCCTGCCAGAAGCTCTGTGGCAGAATATCAGTAAGAGAGGAATGACTGTTCTGATGAGCTGGCAAACTTAAAGTCCAAAGTTTTATACAATAATGCGTTGGAATTCAGTTTGTGTTGATATCCTACTAAAGAAGAAAAAGGATCAACACAGTTATATCTTGTGAGTGGTAATGATGGTATAGAGTTGCTCTGCATAGTAGTGTACTTATTAAATGAATCTGTTGTGAAAACCTTATAGCAGAAAGCGTACAATACTTTAGAACTTTGGTTACCAAACTGAAATCCTTCTTTTTATAGGTAACTTATGAAATGCACAAAGAGAGCCTGTCTCAGATGTTCAGGGAATATCAAGAGAAAGGAGATGAAGATGGTGGTGCTGGTCCATCAACTCAGGTTAGAACTGTCTCAGGTAGTAATAGAGAAACTGAAGTTGCAGGAAGAGTGCAACATGTGGAAATAAAAGAAGCTGATACTTCTGCATATGCTGATGGGAGCAGTAGTGTGCAAACTGGTACTCAGAAGACTGAAGGTAGATCATCAGATCGTGAAGAACAAACTGATTCATCAGATACAATTAGAGAAGTCAGAACAGAAAAAGAAAATGTCCAGAAAACCTCTGATTTAAATAAAGCACCTTCCTTAGACCTTCCTGTACAGACAGAAGAGATAAAACAAACTTCAGAAGCCTATTCTGAAATGACTGAAGGAATCCATGAGGAAGAAAAGGCAGTTGCCACTGAGGCAGCATCACCTACAAAAGAGACACTTGAAAGCCCTGAGGTACTTGAAAAATTGACACCAGAAGTGGAGGATGAGGAAGATGAGGATTTTGTTGATTTAAAAGAGGAGAGCAATTTGCCATTTACCTCAGGGGAATGTCCCTCTAAGCCCAGTGAAGAATATATCTTGTCTGAAATCCAGGGAACATCAGAAGTACAGGAACAGCAAACAGTCATAGTGAAGGAACCAGTTCCAGTACCATTAGAAACCAAAAATAATGAAGCATCAGTGGAAGGAGAATACGATCCAAATAGCTTGCCAGAAATCAGTTCTTCTTTAATAAAGGATGCAACACTCCAATCAAATTCACATGTAATTGAGAAGGCAGATGAAGAAAATAATGACCAGTCTGTTACTAAAATGACAGCAGATGACATGCAACCACACACTTCGGAAACTAAGATCGCTAAACTTGATGTTTCCAGTGTAGCATCAGATACTGAAAGACTGGAGCTGAAATCCAGTGCAATTCTGGAAGTAAACCAAGCACTGAGGCCGATTCCTGAGGTAATTTTTTTGTTCACTGCAGTTATCTGTTAATCTAAATATGTTAATTAAATAGCAAGGTGTTATGGTATTTTATGGATATATATTTAAAAGCTAGCAGGTTTTTCCTGTAGACATGAACTTCTCACTTACAAAAGAGCCGGCATAGTCTATAGTAGAATTTTGTAAGAGCATCTCATGTTATTAAGTTGAGAATAAAAGATGACTTCAAAGTTCTATATGAAAATGCTTTTAAGAAATTGGAGTCAATGCTAGCTTTAGATCTGCATCATTCTCTCATTACCCCTTCAGCATCAGGTCAGTGATGCTTGCTAAATATAGTTAAACTGTAATGTACCTAAGTGCTTCCCTCTTGCAGAGACACCTGCCAATGGATAACCATCATCCTACACCATACTTCCTCAAAGGAGGGAGATCACAGCCAGCAGCAATATATGCACCCTATGTGGTAAGGTCTGGCTGCTGCTTATTCTTGTCTTGGCTCGCACTGATGGTGGCGCATTGACCCGTAGTATGTAGAACTGGTATAATGAATAGTTAATTTCATAGTGTAGTTCTCACACCTAACTGACTTTCTAGAAGTAGTCATTTCAGGACCAGAAACCTTATTTTTAAGTTACACAGTTTTCCTCAATATGGATTTTCATTAGACTTGTCTTCTGAAATTTGGATTTATGATGGGTCTGAGATTTTTTCAAAAAATTATCTTCCTATATTTTTTTTGTGAAGACATCAAGGCAACAAGATTCATCAGGTCAAGGTGGAGGGACTGTTTCAGATGGACAGAGAAGAGATTCCAGGTCTACTATGTTCCGTATTCCAGAATTCAAATGGTCACAAATGCACCAGCGCTTACTCACAGACTTGCTCTTTTCCATAGAAACAGATGTGCAGATGTGGAGGAGGTAAGGTGGTTGTTTAAATGTAGTCCTAGGATTTTTTTCCCCCAGTGTAAAAAAATCCATGTCATTGTACCTCTCCTAATTATAGAAGTGGGTTGTAATACAAGCTGCATACAGATGTCATGATAATGGTAAAGGTTTCCCTTGCTTGAAAGCCAGTCGAATCCGACTCTAGGGTTGCGGTGCTCATCTCCATTTCCAAGCCGAAGAGCCAGCGCTATCCGAAGATGTTTCTTTGGTCATGTGGCCAGCATCACTAAACGCCAAGGTGCATGGAACGCTGTTACCTTCCCACCGAAGCGGTACTTATTTATCTACTTGCAATTTCTTGCTTTCGAACCGCTAGGTTTTGTAGGAGCTGGAACCAGAGACGGGAGCTCACTCTGTCATGCGGCACTCTAAATCACAGTTTATAATACGTGTCATGATAAACCACGTATTATAAACTGTGATTTAATTAAAATCTGGTTTATTTTAAGTTTCAAATGTAGATGACCACAAAAGCTGGATTTTCAAACACCTATTTGTTCCTGTATTGTTGACGATAGTTAATGCTAACTGTGATTTCATGTTGTTTGCCAATTCAGAATCTCAGCTTGTTGCCAGTCTTTTGCTTATAGAAACAGCTGCACAGAGCGGCAGATAAATGCAGCCCATCTAGTAGCATTCAGCTGTCAATGCCGTCTTTCTGCCCATTTCCCCTTGGAAGTGATGATTTACCTCGCAGGATTGTGTGGCTTCAGCCTCTCCAGAGGGGTAATTTTGAAAGACAGCATGACAAAAAAATAAATAAAAATCAGTTTTATTCATTTTGCCAATATACACAATATAAATTGTTCCACACAAAGCACTGTTGCTGTAAAAAAGAAATTGACACCCCTCACTGCCCTCTCTCCTCATAAAAAGAACTTCTCCTTCAGGTGCCCCTCTCTTTATATCCCATGGGCGACTGAATTGGTGACCTTGCCATGATCGTATGCTCTTTCTGAATCTTTTATTTCTGAGGAAAAACAAGATTAGTGATTGTGACAAAGCAAATAATAAAGGAAATGAGGGCTGGAGAATTTTTTTAAAAAAAATTCTGAGTTTAAAAGTTTAATTTGCTAAAGTGGCTAGAGAGTAGGGAAGAGGGTGCTAACAGCTGGCTCTGCTGGAAGTATCCTGAAGATCTCCGAGGAGTCTCGGCTTGTTGTATTTGTTTATTTATTTATTAGATTTATATCCCCCCCTCCCTGCTGAAGCAGGCTTAGGGCAGCTTACGTAAATTTTTTACAACAGTTTAAAAACAACATAAAATCTAAAGTGCTATACATTCAAAGTTTTCCTATGCAGCAGTGAACATATTCCAATATTGTTCTAGCTTACCTGCCCTTTTCCTGTCTGCTTATTGTAGCAGATGATAGCAAGTGCACCATGTACCGTATTTTTTGGACCATAAGACGCACTTTTTCTTCCAAAAAAAGTGGGAGGAAAAGTGAGTGTGTCTTATGGACCGAAGGTTCAGAATATTTTTTTCCCTGTTTTCCTCCTTTAAAAACTAGGTGCGTCTTAAGGCCGGGTGCGTCTTATGGTCCGAAAAATACAGTATGTACTGACACTATGTCAGCAGCTGTGCAATGCAAGGGGACTTGAGATAATATCAGGGAATTCTACCTGGAGGCAGGAGAGGAGGCAAGCAACAGACTAACTAGAGCTTATGACCAAACTATGATGTAAAACTGAATAATGCATTTTTAATTTACTTCCAATGCATATTGCAAGTGGATTTTACTGTGTGATATGGCAAAATCCACTTGCAAACAATTGCCAAAGTGGATTAAAAATGAATTATTCAGTGTGTGTGAAAGCTCTGTTAGTGTGTACATCTGGTAGACTAACCGGGGTTAGTGCCACAAACTGCATGATTAGACCTTCTGTTTTGTTTTGAAAAAAATAAGGCAGCCAACAGATTGTGGGTGTCTGCTGATTCACCACCTGGCTTTTAATTAATTACATTTACCTTTGAACATTGAATTTTTCCAAAATGTTTGTTTCTTCCCTGTCACAGTTCTATAATTGCTTCCCTTGCTTGAATTTTTGCTTTCTTTGCTATTCTGGTAGTGCATGGATTTTGCGACTTCAAATAATGGGCTCCAGCCTGGAACTCACCTTTGTTCCCCTCCTTTGTTAGTACTCAGAAGGACCTGAGAGTTGCTATTTTTCCTCCCTTGTTATGCTTAGCAGCATTGAGTACTAGTGTGATCTTAATTGCTGCAGGAACCTTCACTGTTTGTACTGTCATGTGGGCGTCCCTGGCTAACAGGCCTGACACTGGACATAAAGATGTGCTTCTGATTGGATGGTCAAAACTTTCAGCCATACTTAATTTTGTCTCTGTTTTTTTCAGGTTTCATATGCACATTAAATGTGTGTATTGTATTATACCTAGATATCAACTAGAGTCACTATCAACTTTGTTTCACCATAGTGTATGAAGAGTGTTACTGAAAAGAAACTTCAAATTCTTTATCCAAATACATTTCCTATAACCTTGGAAGAACAGGGTGAACTTTTCGAACAGATACTCTTATCATGCCTATAGCCTTGTCCTTATTTTTAAAGTGTCAGCTAACTTTTGATCAGATATAAAATGCAGAAAATAACAGTGCAACTGTATGCAGAGTTACTTTCATCTAAGCCCATTAACTTCGGTGGGCTTAATCTGAAGTAACTGTGCATAGAATTGCACTATAATATGCTACAGGCATCATGCTAGTGGGAAGTTATAGGCCATGAGATAAAATTCATGTGTTGATTTGTTGAAACAGGAATTAAATTTCCTACAATTTTATGTCTTTAAAATCCTTTTGCTTAAAAGGAAAGTTTTTAAGCCCTTTGTAAGAAACTAGTTTCCTCTTCAGAGACTTGAGTTCAGATCTAGTTTATATCTCAAGGGAAACTTATTTTAATGATTTATACAGTGTCTTTTGCAGCAGTAGATAATCAGACTTCATAATAATAAATAATTATTCACCACACACTTAGACACAGTTGCCAGTCTGTGCTCTGGAGAGGATTAGAAGCATAAGGAAAGGGCACGTTCAGGTCAAGATGACAGTACATTGGCTGTTTTTTTTGGATACTTCTTGGCTGCAACAGACGATTCTGGATGGTATAACTAAGTAGTAATGATGTAAATAAATGCATCGTTTTCTATAACTGAAATTAACATTACATGTCCTGCATTTTTGCTATTTTGTTTTCTTTTTGGGCAGCCATTCTACCAAGACTGTGATGGACTTTGTGAATAGCAGTGACAACGTCATCTTTGTGCACAACACAATTCACCTAATCTCTCAAGTGATGGATAACATGATTATGGCTTGTGGTGGCATATTACCTTTGCTTTCTGCTGCTACATCTGCTACAGTAAGACATTCACTTTCTAATACCAGAGTGATACTTTGGAGGATGCCTTGTCATATGCTCTGAGTTATAGAGAGGTGACTTCTGCATTCAGACAGGGTCTTGTTTGTAGCCATGCTACAAGGTGAAGCTAAGACTGTAGAGTAGCATAAGGCATCTTGGCACTATTGTGTTGACCTTGCTCTGCCTTTTGTTTGATACTGAGCTGTGGTGGACTTGATGGTAAATTCTCCTCCTTCTTGTATGTCTGCAGCCTTTTTAGGGTGATAAGGCCTGGGACTGCTCTCTTTTCTTTCACACTTCTCTGCTAGCCTTCCCTCTGTTCCATTCCATGTAGTTGATCACCATTTCCAAAACCAGGAAGTAATTTTTGACATTGCCACCAGTGGTCTGTTTCTTTTTTTCCTTCCCCACAAACGTCTGTTCTATTTTGGGTAGAGTTTCTTGCCTCTGCTGCCATGACTGGTGCTACTTTTTTGGACAAGAACTGTAGAGTACTTCAAGGATAAAATGGAGGAGAGGAGAATGATGTAAGCTGCTTTGGCTCCCCATCAGGGAAAAAAGTGGGATATAAATGCAATAAATAAATAAAGGAGAAGCAGACTGGAGATCCTGTAAGAGGTTCTGGGAGTTTGGGAACAACAGTCAGGTTAGTAGCTGGGGTTGTATTTACTTAACAGATTTGATTTTTATTGACCCCTTCTCTCGTTTACCATCCTACCAGATGTTTCAAGTTACAGTGAAGTTGTGGCTTGCTTCTCTCCCTCATTGTGTTTTCAGGTCCCTTATTTTCCCCTCTCTCCCACAGTGGGCACATTTTAAAAAAATGTAGGCAGTCCCTTTTAGGGGTGTCCACACACAAAAAACCCCTTTGGTATTTTTCAGATTCGATATATTGGACACTCCCTCCCTTATTTAGGATTCCTGAAAAAAAATGAATTCCAATACTGGTATGGTATTTGGATTTGGGTTTTTCGGAAAGGCCGAATTGTTTTTCCATTATACCCTATGGGACCCTTATAGTCAATGGAGAATCTATCTGGGGGCATCCAGGGGCCGGGAGGGGATTTTTTTGACAAAGAGCCACCAACATTTCAGTGTAGCTTCTGGTGCCTCTCCTCAAAAGACTCTCCAAATTTCAAAAAGATTGGCCCATAGAATTGGACCCCCAAAGAATGTGCCTTATCATAATGCCCTATGAATTGCTGGTGCGTTCCAACATTTCGCCTACTTTTTGTCTTAATTTCTGGACACTAATCACAACTCAGGTGTTTTAAGGCTCCAGGAAATTTTGTAGTTACCTGGCTGGTAAGGCCGAGGAAATTCTCAAGCATTAGGAGCAAGGGACTGCACAACTTGTCATATCAAGCTCCAGAAAAACTAAATGCACTAGCACATATCCATTATTCCATTATATATTCTTCATAAACTCCCTTTCTCTCCTATGTATGCCAGGGGTCATTTCCTGCCATGGCGGGTTGGCTGGGGAGGGGAGGGGGAGGTGGGCAGACATGCCCCCTTTCCCCCCCCCCCCGAGCCTCTCCACTTTTGTGGAGAAACTCGGGGAAGGGGGGGATTTAAATGGCTTTCTTTCCAGATGGGGAAGGGAAAGACAGGCATTCTAAACATACCTGGGATCCCTGCCCAATCTTCTCCAGGTGCACCACAGGGGGTTTGGTATATGCAGGGGGTTTGGCATATGCAAATGAGTTATGCAAATGAATTCCTACACCTCTTTTTCTACAAAATGACCCCTGTGTATGACTATAGTTGGAGGTGGAACTGGGGGCCAGGGTGGGAGAAATGTTAATTACATGGGCTATGAGGAAGGCTTACAGCAAACACATAAAGCTTGAGTTTATTCAGGTTGGGGAACTTCTTTGTGTAAACACTGGGATTATACAACTCTTGCTCTGAAGAGTTGGGGGCTTTTTTGAAGTGTACTTGCTAGACCATTAGCTAAGGGATAATAGAATTCCCAAGGGCCTTAAAAATCATCCTTTTATAAGCTTTTGACACAGATCCGTGATTAGTGTTCAGGATTTGATACAGAGATATATTTAGGCAAGCATTTAGCATGTCAGTTAAATTACTTCAGGCAAGAACCAAGTACTAAAAGTATGAGCACATGCTTTTGATGGAGTGATGCTAGGATGCATTAGGCTACTGTAACTGTATTTTTGTGAGTAGTATAGGCATACAACAAACAAGTTATGGGGAATTTTAACCATCCTTTTTCCTTTGTTTCATAATTTAGAACTTTCTGTTGATTTCTGCCTTCCCCTGCTGCCTCCAAACTGATCTACAGAAATTACTGGTCTATAACAAAACCATGTGCTTACTTTATTGTCTCTATTCTGTTGTAGCATCTCATTAGAAAGGCTGGCTCTTCCATTTAACAAAGACTTCCCAATGTAGTTGTCTGTAAGTAGGTCTCAACAGGGGATGAAACATATGGTTAGTGTTTGCTAGAACTAAATGTCTCTTTTTCTTGCATCCCCAACATATTGGATTCTTGGTTATCTTGGTGTTACTAGGCGATAATAAGTAGTTAAAGGGGACGTCTTAAGGGGGATTTAAAAGGCTGTTTAAAATGTTCCACTTTGCAGCATGAATTGGAAAATATTGAGCCTACTCAAGGACTGTCCATAGAAGCTTCTGTAGCATTCCTCCAAAGACTGATCAGCCTTGTGGATGTACTAATATTTGCAAGCTCTCTGGGATTCACTGAAATAGAGGCTGAGAAAAATATGTCATCTGGTGGAATTTTACGACAGTGTCTTCGACTTGGTAAGCATGTTAATAAGTATTAGTGTATTCCAGCTGGGGGCATATTAGGATGTATTGCAGGGTGATAAAAATCTGTGGGAAATCCACCCCTCACTCAGATTTCCCGTTTCTGATGCTGTAAGTTCTTAGGCTCTTGTATGTAGTCAAAATCCACCTCTCCCCCTTTAATTCTTCCTGCAACTGATACTCAGCAGCCTTCAGCATTGCCTCCTACCATGATCCTCATCAGACAGGTGTTTTGGGGAGGGAGGAAGTTTCTTCCTTTTAAAAAAATGTACAATGTTAGTATTTCTGCATACTATGAAAGTTCATCCCCCAAATTCATGGTAGTCCCTACCTTGTCAGTGGATGACTCTGTCTTGCTGATCTACTGATAGTACTTAACCATCAGATTTTCTATTAGAGGGAGCAAGTCGATGGCCTGAAAGGAATTGTGGGGATGAGATAAACTACTCAGAAATTTCTTTCCACAGTAAAATCTCTCCTCCAGATATTACAAGCTCTAAAGGGCTTGAACAGGCCAGTCTACCACTGCTCTCTGGTCCAGCCCACTCCTTTAGATTGCTCTCAACATCCTGGGTCACTTGGAGTATGGTCAATCATTATCAGGTCATTTTGGATGTTTTCCCCCTTTGGGTTAATTTACAAAGGCATACTAACTGCATATCTGGGAAGTTCCCCAAGTATGTAGAAACTCACAGCTCATCTGTGAGTGATTTGGTTTTGCTGCTTTCATAATTAGCACCAGCCAACCCCTTTACTATTAGATATAGTAGCAATGATGGTTATGTATCTTTCATATTAAACCTGTTTACATTCTAAGATGCATTTACATTGTTGAATCTAATTTTTTCTAGTGTCTAATGTCTACTCCCTACTTCAAAAGCCACCTTGCCCACAAACTCTCTAGGTGGCCTTTGGCAAGTCACTTCTCTGTCATCTCTTTTCAGTCTATCATACGAAGATTTAATACTAGTAGTCTACCTCATAGGACTGCTGTAAAGATTGTTGAAATTGTTTGTAAATCAGTTGAGAAACTCAAAATATGCTGTATCCTAAGTTGCTGCTTTTTTGTTTTTGTTGTTGTTGTTATTATTATTAGCAGTAGTAGTATCACTACTGTGCCAATTATTAACTAACAGTACAGTCCTAAGCACAGTCGCATCCTTCTTATCCTATTGATATCAATGGACATAGAACAGTCAAGTTCTTCATAGAATTGCATTGTAAAACTTCTTATATAACTATAAGCAGGTATCACTTTGGGGATTTTAGTTCACAGACACAACCATGCATACATCTTGAATTTTGTTTCTCTTATGACCATGGAAGGTTAAGCAAAACTCTGGTCAGTATTGAATGGTAACTCAAATTTATTACCGTGTCAGACTTAAGGCCTTGGTTTCTGTCAATAAAGATTAAGGGGAAGGAGCAGGGACCTTTCCAGATTCTGCTGGTGTTTAAGGGAGGAGTCATCAGGGCCAGGCCTGGAACCAACAACCAGGCAACTTGCTTCCATGCTACTTACATGACTCACCCAGGACCAGAGGTCATTTCGGGGGGGAACGCGGGGGAACGCAGTTCCCCCGGGTGAGGTGCAGGGGGGCGGGGCACATGATGAAGCCCCGCCCCCTGCTTCCGGCCACCCCACTTCCAGCCCTCATTCAGTCAGGAGGAGGCAGGAGAAGAGGGAGGGTAAGTTGCTTCCTCCCCGCCTCTCCCCACCCCTGCCTGCCTGGGGCCAGGGAGGGCCTTGGCGGGGCTTCCTCGCACTCCCGCTGGCCTTGCAGGTCCACCACCGGGCCCCTGATGTCAGGGAGTGTGGCATATGCTAATGAGTTATGCTAATGAGTTCCCCTAGCTCTTTTTCTACGAAATGACCCCTGCCCAGGACTGACTGCAAAATGTAATATCTTTTTCAATTGGTTGGATTTTTTTTTCATAAACACCAACAGAACATTCTTAATGACTAACAAAATTTTCCAGAATATAAGTTTTTGGTATTAGATCTGAAATTTGTTCTGCTTCTGCCAGCTAACACAATTTCCCACCCAAAACTACAAACAGAACTCTAAAGTGTAAAAAACCCTCTGTTAACAGTAGGAAGTATGAAATCCCACTTTTCAGCAGTTTTTTTTTAACAGTTCCTAATTTTTCCTGTTCTGTACCCTTTCCTTTTAGTGTGTGCAGTTGCAGTAAGAAACTGTTTGGAGTGTCAGCAGCATGCTCAGATGAAGCCTAGTGGAGAAAATGTTAAATGTCAGAAAACAGCACAAAGCCTGATAGCAGCAGGAAGGTCTGGAGCAAAGGCAAGTATCTTCTGACATTAAATGCATGCAGACGTTGATACTGTTATCTCTGTGACCTGATGGATACGTCTCTGGGGCTTTTTATGGCAATGCAGTACTTTGAGAGAAAATATGTGGAACTTAAATAACAGAAGCATTTAAACATGTAATTATTTCAAGCTGTTAACATAATCGTTTGAGTTATAAGTTTTTTGAGGTGGGGGAGAGCAAGATGAGAAGTACCAAGTATATGTCATAAATGTTTCTAGATTCCTTTCCCCGATGTCTTTGACTGTTCAATCCTTGTTAATATTATGAATATTTATCATTTAACTGATTTTATATAGTACAGGGTGTTCACGTGGTCATTATTTTTGTAGCAGTGTGAAAGTATAGGTCCGTTTTTTACTTTTTAAAATATGGTACATGATGTATAAACTGTCTTCTTCCAAACAGAGTCCAGTTGATGTTGTGACTGGGGGTATTTCTCCAATAAGAGATATTGACAGACTTCTGCAGGATATGGATATTAACCGGCTTCGTGCAGTGGTGTTCAGAGATATAGTAAGAAACTTTTAAAAAAACATTTTTTTTTCCTATAGCTTGATTTTCTGGGCCAATATAGTCATTGTGCAGCTGCCTATGGCGAGGAAAATCAAATGAGTGTCTAAGAGAATCATAAAACTCTGTGGGAATAGCAGTACAAGAATTTGGGGTCAGGATGAAAGGCTTAAATTTTCTATAAACTGTTGTCTCTGCAGGTGGCTATAACTTCATAAACATTGCCTCCTCCCTATCTGTGTGTTTCTTGTTCCTGGAATGTGAGTTTTCCAATTTTCATCTTTCATCCTTGATAGTACCACTTGTTCTTTCTCCTTCCTCAGTTCCCAGTTCTAAGTCATTAGAGTGCTTGATCATGAATTACATCTTTGCTTCTAAGATAAAAAAGAGGGTGCCTGAACAATGAAATATATGAGATCAGATTTTGATCAGACATTTTCTTCCCTCTTCCCATTCTGAGTAAGACAGGTGAAGGAAAGAAGCAAAAGGTGAAGGAAAGGCAAGCAATAGACTCCAGTAGCTACAGAGGTCTTGTTGGATCTGGCACTCAGAAAGTTAAGAAAAAAGAAAACTCTTAAGCACTACATTACATCCAACTGTTGTTGTATTTTTCTGTTAACAGGGACTGTGTGTTAGAGCCTGGGCTTCCACTAGGGTCGCCAGCCTCTAGGTCCCAGCAGGGGCTTCCCCGCTTTTGGGGGCTTTGATCCACTGCCAGCCAGTTGGTGACGTCATCATGCCGAGGTGTTCTGGTTTTGGGGCAAACTCTGTGGTTTTGAAGGCACAAAACCATAGAGTTTTGCCCAGAAACCAAAGTGCTGTGTGTAACATCCCACCCTCTGCCAGAATGCCCTCCCACATCCCCCTACCATGATGGCAAAGGGATCTGATAACCCTAGTTTCCACCATTGCAGATTAAGCATTCCTAAAGTAATGCAGAATATGCAACATCTAGGTGAAGTGGATGGAATTTCATTTAGATATAGAAAACCAAGGTTAGATCACCACTCTAAAATAAATCTATATAAATAAAAGAAGAGATAACATTTGCATCACTTGTAGTTACTTGATCAAAATGAATCCATTGTATATATCTTTCCATTGAATACCTATCCAGACAAGATCATCTTGCCATTGAATGCCATACCAGGTGAGTTCTCTGCAAAAATGAAGAGCAAAAATTTGTGCAAAAGCAAGGGAGGGGATCATTTTCTCTACTTGCTGCAACCACCTGTACCACATGGTCTATTGAGGGTCTCCTGAGTTACAGCATCAGAGTTCACGGGGTACATGGGACTACTGGGGAAGAGGTGATAGAAGTTGCACCCACAAGTTCATGGAAGCCTTGGATACAACCCAATTTGTTTAGCTTATAAGAGTTTGGGGGTTTTTTTGCAGGAGGACAGCAAACAGGCTCAGTTCTTGGCTTTGGCAGTAGTATATTTTATCTCAGTCCTCATGGTATCAAAATATAGAGATATCCTGGAGCCTCAGAATGAAAGGAGGAAGCCTCAGTCTGTTCAGTCAGTTAAGGCAGCAACAACAGGTGAGTGTCTTGGATATGCACTTTGCTTAAATGTTAGTTTGTGGGCTTTGATTTTTAAGCTTCTGTTCAAAATAGTCTAGGTAAACATTTCACAATTTAATGTCTATGATTTTGATTTTGATGACTATTTCCAGATCTGATACCTGTATCATGGAAATAGTTAAAAAAAGGTTTGGGTTGAATATACTGATAATCTATATATATTTTAAAGATGGATGTAGGAGACCACCTCTAATTACTACTTTTAAAAACAAATTATTTTACTAGCCTCGAGGGATACTTGAGACCAGTCATGCAGAGTTTATTTTCCATAGATGCTTTTGCTTCTTGCCCAGAACATTAATTTTTAATACTTTAATTGGCTTTGTATTTAGTTAAATATGAGAAGAAACCATGGTAGTACTAATTATCCAGTAGGGTTCTTCTCCTGAAACTGTGGTTAAACATTTTAAATATGCCTTGGTTTAGCAGAATGCCACATCAGAGAGATATAAATATCAGCTCAAACTCCAGCCATTGGATGATGATAAACAATGATATTAATAATTGTATTGACAGAAATAACTATAACCATACTTTGAAGCATTTTTAAAGCGTCCATCAGATCAACTCTAAATTAACATAGGTACATTTGCTGACATGATCCAGCCTTCAAACCCATGAATGGCTAGCTTGCTGTAAAAAGAACAATCCTAAACAGCTCTACTTAGAACACTCAGGTTCTGTTCAGTAGGGCCTACCTCCAGGAAAGTGTTTTTAGATTGCACTGGAAGTCTCTGTACGGAAAAATTGTTCACAGGGGCAGGTTTGCATTTCCATCAACTCCACGGATCCTTCCCATATCACACAGCAGAGAATTTGTTTGGATTTGGAGTAGCCCTCACACACAACCTGTTGTTGTTCAGAGGGGGTGTGCCAGGAAGCATCTCATGCTATGTGTATGTGTTTCAGACTTTACCTGGGGGTTGCACAGTCAGCAGGTTCTTGTTAACAGTAACTGCATGCCTATCTGTCCACTCCCAGGTTATAGCATATTGATTATATGACTCCACCACCCTGCACTGATTGCGATATGGTATATCTCCAGCCCCCATGCACTATGACTGGTGTGGTTCAAGTCCCAGTGATTTCAAGTAACTGTTTAGCAACAAAGTGTACCTAGATCCCCTATGCTATAGTTGTTTAAAAAGGTCTCTTCACTGTGAATAAGAGAAGTACCTTATTCTGTTTATCATCAATAGTACACATTTTCAAATTTTAAAACAGTGGTTTGCTTAAACATCTGATGATTATTTTGTCTGTATTTTGTATCTTTTAAGATGCAGAAAGCACTCCTGAAGTTATTAGCACTGCCAAATCTGCAGAGGAGTCAGAAAGTGTGGCATCTGTACAAAGAAGAGATTCAGGTATTGAAGAAGAACACCCTGCACCAGGGCACAATTCAGAAGATGTTACAGTAGCAGGAGCACAGGATCTCAGTGGAGGCCCAGATGCAGTCAGCGAAGTACTGTGCACACTTTCTTCAGAAGTCAATAGATCTCAGGAAAACAGAAGTGAGTTGCAAAGTGAGGTGGATGGGAAAGCTACATCCTCTGTGCCAGCTGCAAAAAATGTCAACGTTAAAGATATCTTAAGAAGCTTGGTCAGTGCCCCTGCAGATGGGACCACAGTGGATCCTACTGTTCTACCACCCACCTTCCTTGGTGCCCTTGGGGATGCTGCTGCTGAACAGCCTGTACAGTTTCGGTCCTTTGACAGGTGAGAGGGATTAAATTTTGATAGTGGATTTTATTTACAATGTTGTGTAATGTAATATACAACAGAATCTGATATGGTGGTGATGGCTATAGAATTCTGAAAATAATTTTTTAAAAACCAAAATAAAAATTATTATTGTTTTGAAATACCTGAAAAACACTTTTTAGTGGGACTTTATCGAAAGATGGAGACATCTCTCATCATAGTGTTGATAATCTCAATAAGTTTTAGTAAATTCAGGTACTTGGTTATAGCACTGTCAGTGTCCAATGTTGTATTTTGTAGGTTTATTTAGGACTGCAACCGGAATAGGGGTGTGCCCCCCCATTGGTATTATTCAGGTTTGGGTGTATCGAATCTAGAAAATACGTGTATTTCCCGATATCCCCAAATCCCAATATTGGTATGATATTAGGATTCGGGAAATAATTGGGATTGCCAATTTTTTTGGCTTGACATTTAAAGGGACACTCCTTTAAAGGGAGTGTGTCGAACAGCCCCCTGCAAGCTAGAGGCATCAAACTGGCAGCAGACCTCCCCAGGATGCCCCTCTATCTGCCCTCCAAGTTGTGTGCAGATTGACTTGGGGGGGATCCTAGGGTCCACTGTGCAAAAGGGGAGGGAATGTGTCGAATGGTCCCCCTGCAGCTGGAGGACACTGTTGGGCTATCCAGTTTCAACTGGTCAGCCCAGCAGAGCCTGCAGGGAATGTTCTCCCCACAGAATCATAAACCAAATTGCAAGAGGAAGCAGCCAGTCCCAGTTGAGGCAGCGTGGAACTATAGCTGCCCCAGGTGATCCTGATTTGTAGACCATACACAAACGAAGGAATTGTAGACCGTACACTGAATTTGAGTCAGCAGTGCTTTACTCTGCTCTGGTTAGACCTCACATGGAGTATTGTGTTCAGTTTTGGGCACTGCAGTTTAAGAAGGATGTGGACAAGCTGGAAAGTGTCCAGAGGAAGGTGATGAAGATGGTGAGGAGTCTGGAGACCAAGTCCATACGAGGAAAGGTTGAAGGAGCTGGGTATGTTTAGCCTGGAGAGGAGACGAGTGAGAGGTGATATAATGGCCAAATATTTGAAGGGCTGTCATATAGAGAATGGAGAAGAGTTGTTTTCTGTTGCCCCAGAAGGTTGGACCAGAACTAATTAAATCAAAAGAGTTTTCAGCTAAACTTCCTGACAGTTAGGGTGGTTCCTCTGTGGAACAGGCTTTCTCAGGAGGTGGTGGGCTCTCCTTCTTTTGAAGTTTTTAATCAGAGGCTAGGTGGCCATCTGGCAGCAATGCAGATTCTGTGACTGTAGGCTGATCATGAGAGAGAGGGCAGGAAGGGGGTTAACCAGTGCTCAGCCCTCATAGCCCTTTTTTACATATGCAAGGTAATGCTGATCACCACTTTGGGGACAGGAAGGAATTTTCCTCCAAGCTGGATTGGCCCAGGGATCCTGGAGGTTTTTTGTCTTTCTTTGGGCATAGAGCAGGGGTGACTGGGGAAGAACATAGTTTTGAGTTTCCTGAGTTGTACAGGGGGTTGGACTAGATGACCTTTGAGGTATTTTCCAGCTTGGAGAAACGATGGCTGTGGGGTGACATGATCGAGGTTTATAAGATTATGCATGGGATAGAGCAGGTAAAGAAAGAAGTACTTTTCTCCGTTCACAATATAAGAACTCGTGGGCACTCAATGCAATTGCTTAGCAGTCGGGTTAGAACAGATAAAAGGAAGTACTTCTTCACCCAAAGAGTGATTAACACATGGAATTCACTGCCACAGGAGGTGGTGGCAGCTACAAGCATGGACAGCTTCAAGAGGGAATTAGATAAGAATATGGAGCAGAGGTCCGTCAGTGGCAATTAGCCACAAGGTATAGAGTCGGCTGAAATTGAATCCGACGAAGATGGAGGTCCTTTGCCTAAATCGGAGTGGCCCGGGGTTAGGGGCCCCACTTCCGGCCTTTGGTGGAGTGCCATTGGTTCCAGCGCCGAGGGTCAAGAGTTTGGGAGTGCTCCTGGATGCTCCCCTGACAATGGAGGCCCAGGTAGCAGCCACTGCCAAGGCAGCCTTCTACCATCTTCGGCTGATTAGGCACTTGGTCCCCTTCCTCAAACGCAATGATCTGGCTTCAGTGATCCATGCTATGGTCACCTCGAGGTTAGACTACTGCAATGCTCTCTACATGGGGCTGCCCTTGGGGCAACTCCGGAAGCTGCAGCTGGTGCAAAATGCGGCAGCCAGGCTACTGATGGGCCTCCCCAGGTGGGAGCACATCCAGCCTGTGCTGAAGTAATTGCACTGGCTTCCAATAGCGTTCCGGATTTGCTTCAAGGTGCTGGTTTTGACCTTTAAAGCCCTAAATGGTCTGGGGCCTGCCTACCCAAGGGGCTGCCTTTTCCCATATGTTCCCCCAAGAGCACTGCGATCGGGAACGCAAAACCGTCTGGCCCCCCCTGGGTCTAGGGACGCTAGGTTAGCGGTAACTAGGACCAGGGCATTCTCCCTGGCGGTGCCAACACTGTGGAATGAGCTCCGTCATGAGATCAGAGCTCTATGAGACCTCCAGCAGTTTCGTAGAGCCGTTAAAATGGAGTTGTTTCATCAGGCATTCCAATAAGAACCAATTACGCCGGTGGTGTCGCACTAGCACTTTATCACAGGATGTATTAGCTGGGATTTTATGGAACTGTATTTTATATTTTGTAATTGTTGGTTTTAACCAAAGGTAGTTTTAAATTGCTTGTAAGCCACCCTGAGCCACTTCGGCAGGAGGGCGGGGTAGGTGATATAATGTCCAAATATTTGAAGGTGAGAGAAGGCAGTGGACCATTGACTAAAACACCCTTGTGAATGCAGAATTCCTGCTTTAGTATTATGTGAAAAGCTAAAGGAACCACCAACAATCTATAAACTGTGTTTAAATTGATTCAGCTTCCATGGAAAAAACATGTTTTCTTTCAGATGACATCTAATGTTATAGTTCTGGGTTGAGGGTGGGTGGAATAGGTTATGACCTTTTATTCAGGAAACTGTAGCTGCATTCAAAAAGAGGCTTTCATCTCCAGGGACACACCAAGATACTAACTTTACAGTGGGAAACTTTGGACAAGCAGACTTCAGGATGCTCTGTGGATCTTACTGTGTCTGGTTTATATTTAATGTATTGTCTGGTGTGGAATACAAGGCCTAGTGAGTTAACGGTTTTCATTTTTGTAAAAAAAAAAAAAAGGCACCTTGTTAAAAGTTTTTCCCATGTAACAGTTTTACAGCAAAGTATCTCTGGGAATTTCAAAGCATCTCTCTGATCCTGCATTTATCTCAGGAATGTTGTGTCAGAAATCAAAACTCTCCTCATATCTTAAGGATTATCAACTTTCCAGCCATAGCTGGAGAGTATACAGTAACAGCTATGTGAGTGAAACCTTGCTGAAAGACTGCCAGGTTGTGGGTTTTTGCAAACAACAAGGTGTGTGTGCTCATTCCCATGCCAAAAATTACTCTTTTATCTCATGTGAAGATCCAATCTGGTGATTAGTGGGTGCCAGGGATTTATCTTGATAAAAGTTCAAGGCCTCGTCTGGCTCTTTCATTAAGCCAGTAGATACACAGAATTAGCAGTCTATTTGCAGTGTTTGTACTTTATAACCTTTAACGAATAATATATATATATATATATATATGTTGCTGAAATTATTAATTGTAAACATTTATGAATCTGAGGTATTTTCAACCTAACTTTTTGAATGCAACAGTTGCTGTTGCAAAGATTCTTGTATATAGTACTGTTAAAAATGTGGATGAAATTATATTAATTTCTTCATACAGTAAAAAGCCGTTTTGAAAGCTCTGCCCCCCCCCAATTTGTTTAACGGTTTAATTTTAAGTGAGATGGTGATCTCATTAATCTCTTTCAGATTCTGGAAACCAACTGAATTATGACATTATTTTTTTTATCCCTTCGTTATGTCATACTCAGAAGAAAAAATGATGAAGTAAATTAAAAAATGGCTGTAACACTTCCTCTTCTCTACTTGTTGGGCATGCCTAATTTGCAGTTTAACTGAGGCTTCAAGTGCATGTTGATTTATTTCTGTGCTAAAATACTACTATGGACTCGTGCCAAAGACCAGGTGTGTCTCTTTCAAGCAGTAGGATAAAATCCAGCCCTTCACCTTTCCATACCACTTCCCCAGAGGCCCAGGAGTTGCATTAACTTTTAATAGTCCATGACTCAGCTTGTGCCATGAAATACGCCCAACTCTCCTAAAGCAGTTCAGTCTGGGAAAGAAGCTACTAGGTGGGTTTGTTTGTTTATGGCATGCTATGCTGGTTTATAGTGACAGTAAGGGTACTAAAATCTGCTGCGTCTGCTGTAACTACTGAATAGTCAGATCCTGGGCAAGTCTTTGTGTCTGTCTCTGGGTCTTGCTCACTCAGGATTGCTTCAAGCTACTTCTGTATGATCCACAGTATGTCACTTTGAGCCCTTTTGATGCTTATATTGTTTTATCCTTTTTTCTTAATGTCTTTAAGACATGAAGAGTAGAAACAGCACCCAGTATCCTCAGACTCTCCCATCACCAGTTCCTTGAGGTTGTCTGTCTCCTGCCTCACACTTCTTCTGTGTCTTCTGATTTTAGGACTATATCCATTCTCCAGTTTTCTTTTTAAAATATATATCTGTACTTGAAACCCTTCTGGGCTCATGAGGCAGCTAACAGACATATAAAAAGAAACAATAAAAGGGCTAAAATAAAAAGCTTAAGACACAACAATAGCCCCTTCCTGCATTAAAAAATAGTTAAAATTAAAAGTTACAAGCACTTGGATGCAAGAAGTATTTTAGTCATTTTCTGCTCAAGGCTATCACTATATGAGCAGTACTAGGTAGATAAATAGAAGTATTTTAGTCTTGTGCCTAGAAAATAGCTAGACAAAATTCTTCTGGAAGGGGATTCTATAAATTGGGCAGCACCATTGAAAAGGCCCTCTCCATTTTTGGCACTTACCTTCCTTCTGCAGAGTACACTGGGAGTACACTGCAGAGTACTTCTGGGAGTACACAGATAATTTTCTGTCTGGTAGATACGCATTGTTGGGCACAAACACATAGGAGAAGGATTGCCTTTAGGTATATATTTTATGACTTAAAATGTAATACACTGTACCTTACATTGACCCAGAAGCAAACAGGCAAATAAAGTTTTTTCAGGATTGGCATAACAAACATAGCCACACAGCCAGCCATGGATAATAATCTAATGACATTATTTTATACTAATTTAAGGTTCTGAAACATTTTCTAGGGTAGCACAATGTACAGTACTGGATCATAGCATGGATTATTGTGGCAAAATTGTGCCTGCTGAGGGAAGGTTCTTAGTGTTGCACAGGACGTGTGCACCTTCTATTAATTCAGATCCAAAAGTAACCCCAAGTTGAAAATTTACACCTTTACAGGAAGTGCAGTCACATCCAGAACAGGCCATCTCCATATTCCTTCACCAATTTTATCATCAACCAACAGCACTCCAGTCTTGCGTGGACTGAGCTTTGATTTATTTGTTGTCATATAGGCCATTACTGCCTGCAAACAGTGATCTACAACATCTCCTGGCTCACCTGACTCAGATATAAAGGAAAAATAGAACTGAATGTCATCCACATATTGATGATACTGTGCTCCAAATCCCAGGACAGCCTCTCCCAGCAGCTTCATGTAGATGTCAAACAGCATGGGACACAGGACTGAACCATGTGGAATGCCATAATAAAAACACCACAACGTTGAGCAGTTGACCCCCCGCCCACCATCTGAGAGAGAAGAGCAGAACTACTGGAGCACCAATCCCCATTTTCAGACAAACAAGAAGGATACCGTGGTTTATGGTATACTATGGGGTTACCATGGTGCTGGGGTATCTTTGATTCTAGCAGATGTTATATAACAGTGGGATGTAGGCCTCTGATGACAGCCTGCTAAGCAACAGAACTGCCTCACAGTTACTGTAACCATGGGAGTAATGACTCTCTGAGTCCTCAAAAAAGAGGTCATAACTGATTGGTCATTTAGCGGACATTCTTTCCATTCTATGATTGGTCAGATAGGCTGTGGTCACACACACTAAATAATCTGCTTTCAATCCACTTTCCAACTGAATTTTGCCAGTTCACACAGTAAAATCCAGTTGGAAAGTGCACTGAAAGTGGATTATTTAGTGTGTGTGACTGCAGCCTTAGTGGTCATACTATTTACTCTGATTTGTCCATAGTTATGAAATATGTAAAAAGTAAAAAAAAGTAGAGATATCACCCTGCCAACAAAAGTCTGTATGGTCAAAGCAATGGTATTCCCATAGTACTGTATGGCTGAGAGAGTTGGACTATAAGGAAGACTGAGCGCTGAAGAATAGATTCTTTTGAATTATGGTGCTGGAGAAGACTCTTGAGAGTTCCCTGGACTGCAAGAAGATCAAATCAGTCAATCCTCAAAGAAATCAACCCTGACTGTTCCCTGAAAGCCCAGATACTGAAGCTGAAGCTCAAATACTTTGGCCACCAAATTAGAAGGGAGCACTCACTGGAGAAGACCCTGATGCTGGGAAAGATTGAAGGTCAAAGAAGAAGGGGACAGCAAAGGAATGAGATGGTTAGACAGTGTCATAGATGCAACGAACATGAAACTGAGCAAACTTCAGAGGACGGCGGAAGACAGGAAGGCCTGGCATGATCTAGTCCATGGGGTCGCAAAGAGTCGGACTCAACTGTGCGACTGAACAACAACAATGAACTAATGGATCAGTGGTTCTAAATGTGGTAGATATTGACTGGCTGAAAGTTTTGGCCACAGAGTATACAAGGCCAGATACTATTTGCTGAAAGAGGTGAGCTGACAAAGATTGAAAACAGCAGCAGAAGGGCTGCTGGAAGAGGAGCCTGTGGTCAGGCAGTTTGACTGGAGGATCAGGAACCTGAAGTAAGTAATGGAGACTTCCAGGACCAATATTTTGGTGTCGCTTCAGGGGATGGTCCATACCAGAAAGGAGAAATTACTGAGCTGAGAAGCAGCGGTAGTTGCTGCAGTATCCAGAGTGGCCAGAAAAGAGTTCAGCCACAAAGAAGACTTCAAAGTAAAGTAGACAGGTGTTCTCTAAGTGTTTATTTATGGAGAACACTAGCTTTGAGGAAAGTTGTTTATTTGAATTTAATTAGGAAACTGAGCTAGAAGAGGGTTTGCTACCTCTGTCATTACAGTAACTTAAAAGAAAGTACCATTTATGTTGCTGTGTCATTTTCCTGCTAAAAATTTGCTATCACCAAGCTACTTTCACTGCGTCTAAAGAAAATTTATGTGGTCTCACCATTTAAACTGAAGCCCCCAAGTCTTCATGTTAAAATACAACATCTGAAAAAATCACAACTGTGCCATCAGTATATAAGTAATGTGTGGAAGGAACACAGGGTGGGACACCACGTGCTAGTGGGTTGCTTGGATCTTCAGAACAGTGCATATGGACATAACAAGCTGTACATAGGTAGCCTCAGCCAGTGCAATGTGTGTCCTGCAGAAATGCATCAATTTAAATCCGAATGGAGTGGTCACAGAACCATCTGTCATGTTCTACCTACTGTCCCCAATCAGTAAAGAACTGGAAAGAGAGATCGCATTACAGATGTGTATCCTAGTTTAAAAAACTAGTCTGAGGACTGAATTATGTATTTAAATAATTTTGTTGAAGCTGCCTGAACTGCTTTTTGGAGGTAGAAGAACAGTAGCTGCATTTGGAGGGGGAAAAGTTAGAGAGCCGGGTGTAGTGGTTAAGTGCGCGGACTCTAATCTGGGAGAACCAGGTTTGATTCCCCGCTCCTCCACTTGCACCTGCTGGATGACCTTGGGCAAGCCATAGTTCTGGCACAGCTGTTCTTGAAAAATATCAGTTTCTGTCAGAGCTCTCTCAGCCCCACCTACCTCACAAGGTGTCTGTTGTAGGGAGGGGAAGGGAAAGGAGTTTGTAAGCCGCTCTGAGACTCCTCTGGGTAGTGAAAGGTGGGGTATAAATCCAATCTCTTCTCTTCTTCTTAGTTTAGAATTATTCTATTCTAGTCTAGAATTATTGAAGAACTAAAAGTAATTTGTACCTCTGCCCTGTTACAAATTGTAACCTTAGATATCCTTATTTGTGTAATGTTCTGTTAATCAGTTTTCTTTATTTCTTAAAAAATATACACAAATCAGTTTTAGGTACACTGTGTAAATTAATAGATGAAATGGCAAATGTTACAGATTGGATTATAGAGACCATTTTGATGAGACATATGCTCTGAAAATTGATTGTTGGTAGTTGAACATTTTAAAAACTTGATGGGGTGTATCATGAGAATCCTGTTGTCTCTTTCAGCCAGTATTCAGTTTGGTTATCAGTGCTCATTCAGCAGTGAGTAAAGTAATATTTCTTCACCACTGTGCCCTCTTACATGGCAACATGATGAGAATTAACATTGCTCTGACCTTATGGTTAAGATGCATTCTTGATGGCTGAGCGCCACCATTTCTGACCTGTATTTATTAGATTTTCTGTGTGTCAGTCTTTGTGTTGCATTTAACATTTTTTCTTACATCTAGAGATCACATTGATGCGGCAGTCTGATTGAAGATGCTACTGTTTTTACAAATTCAGAAATAGATATTCATTGAAAATATTCATCATTTCCCTCCTTTCTAGTAGCAATATGACTTGAGCTAGTTCCAAGCAAAAATATGGGAAGACAGACTTCTAGAATTATTTATATGTATTTGTTTAATTTCTACTCTGCCTTGTGTTCCAGAAGGATCTTCAAGGCAGGCTTACAGGAATAATACCATGCAACTAATTTTGGGAGTGCATCCATCCTTTTTGACACAGCAGTGAAAGCAAGTGTGGTGTAGTGGTTACACTGCTGGACTAGGATCTGAGAGACTGAAGTTTAAATCCCTATTCTGCCATGGAAACTCACTGGGTGGTCAGTCTCTCAGCCTATCCTGCTTCACAGAGCAATAAACTGGAGGAGGATAAACTGGAGGAGGGTAGAAAGATGTTGTAAGTCACTTTGGTTCCCCCTTGGGGAGAAAAGCATGATATAAATAATGAAACTGGGGTGGCATCCTACCCAAACCCCAGTTCTTTTTTTTATTTATTTAAAAGCTTTATTTCTTCTCCTAAAAAGGAGAGCTATTTCGCTTAGTTAGAAAGGGGGAGGGTATAGAGTGGGATCAAGATGAGTGATGTTTTAACTGGTAAAGTTAATCTGTTAGTAAAATTAAAATTTTCTTCTTTGGCTTCTTCTGTGTGTTGTCAAACTTCTTTTTTCAAACCGGTTAAATGCAGTGTCTATGTTAGTATATTAGTAGTGTCCCAATGGTACTCCGCTAGCAAAGTCTTTTCCAACGATTTTTAAAACGATCATCCACGGGCTGACTTCTTTTAATCTCCAAATTCAGGCAGGAACTTCCTCTATTTACTCCTCTCCGGTTTCTCGTCTCCTCCTCCGGGTCGCTGCTTCCGCTGTTTGTTTGCAAACTGCAAATGCCATAATCCTTGCTCTCTCGTGCCTCTTCAAAAGGTCTCTGGCTTTGAGAATGGTTTTCTCCTTTTTCCATCTCTCGCTTATATGTTTAAACACTGCCATTCTCTTAGCTGGACCTTCTCTCCACAACTGTTGACTTATAAAAGCGCTTTTCAGGGCACCTTCTCGCTTGTCACAGCTCAATTCTTTTCTCACAGTCCCAGTCAAGGTCACAGTCACACGCAATCTGTTTATTTAACAGCCGGCACAACAAAAGATGAAACGCCTACACCGGAAGCTCCTCCTTTCTTGTTCGCTAGTTTCACAGTTCAGCTCCGACATCTTGCTTTTTTGTTTACTTTTATTTAAGTTCCCCCCCCCTTTTTCTTCGCTCAAAATCTCTGCTTGCGGGAGAGGGGGTTTCACCTCCTCCTCCCTTAAATCTTTTTGCTGGGGGGGGGAGCTCGCTTAAGTCTCTTTCTCAATGTCTGACAACTCACAGTTTCAGCTGCTTTTTTTCTTTTTCTCCGTTTGTTCGCTTCATCACTCGGTGACCACAGGCGGCTCCGCTAAACCCCATACGGGGTCGCTTACGCGGCAAGGTCCATTGGGGCATGGCAGGGAGGCTCGATTTCCGACCTTTCGGCTGAGAAAGAGACTCCCGCCTTCGCGCCCCGGGTCGGAGCCCCTCTTTCTGGGGCTCGTCTGGGTCTTCGCTTGCGCGGATTCCCCCCTCGACCGCAGGCGGGCGAGACGCCCTCGGGAGCGACCCGAGGATGCGTCCGGCATTCGCGGGAGCCAGACCGGAAGCCCCCAACCCCCAGTTCTAAGTATGCACTTCTGATTGTTTCTAGTCCCTTTCATCCAGTCTCACTCCTCTACTATTGGATGGCCCACTTTTTGGCTTTGTGCCAAATTCAATAGTTAATGGTGACAAAAGAATTATCTTTTAATAGTAGAGGCCAGATCTGTGATCTCTAGGGTCTACAGCTAGTTCATCCTGTATAATGTATGTTAATTTGAACTCCTGAATACCCAGGAACAAGATAGATTGTTTACATAACTATGTACCTCGTTCTTCAAGAAAAAGTGTGATCTCATTAAAAATATTCAAGTCCACTTTTGCATGAGTCATCCACTATCAAAATTACATTCTTGTCAATTCAGTGCTAGTTTGTTCAAAATCTTTTAGATAATAGCAGCATCTAAGCCATTCAAAAATTGTAATAGCTGTCCCTGGTTTAGACAACACCAAAAATATAGCTGACTCTCATCGTTTTATTGATGACACTATGCTCCAAATATTGGGATGATTACCCTAGTAGATTGATAGTGACATTAAAAAGAGTGAAATGACAGAATAAATCCTGAGGCACCCTTTGGGATAGCTGCCACCTCTTTCTAGAAATCAACTTGTTAGTGTTCTGATCACCAGCAGTGCTCTGATCACCATCATATCTCTCAAACCAAAAGTATAAAATGATCAAAAGCTGCTAAGAAGTCCTGGACAACCAAAAAGGCAAATCTACCTTATTAAATCATCAGGTGCAGGTTGTTCACTGATTCTAGACAGCCAGCTGTCTCCAGGAAAACCTAGTTTATACAACCAATATTATCAAAGATTTCCTCCCTTACCATTCTAGTTTTCTGGAACTGGTAATTATATTCTGTTGTGTAGAAATTTGATCACTCCCCCCCCCCTTGAGTTTTCTAAGTGTCGGTGAGCACTACATTCTGTGAATAGTGGGCATAATTCTTATGACTAATTAAAATACTTATTCCTGAATTACTGCTTTTGGATTGGGGCCAGAGTTCATATGCTCATGAAAATGAGTTTTTTCTTATGCAGGCTTAGTGTAAGTTTGTCACATGTGAGAAGAATTCTTGGTTCCAGCGTAGTCTCTTGGCTTGGGGCTCAGGTGGCTGTTGCTACTACCTTTTAGAGTATAGTTAACATTAGCAGTCACCCTTATAATGATATGGCACATACTACTACATCTATGTTTAATGTCAGCTCCTGGTGTAAGTTAAGAGTATACTTTAGTGTTATAATACCCACTAGGACTTAGAATAAGTACATCCTAAAAAAATGTGTCCTTATAATTAAATTTATAAAGTGTTGGAAAGTTTTTCTGTATATTTGTTACCAAACCTGACTTGACCAAGTTCTAATACATTTTATTTAGAAATGGAATACTTTAAAGCTATTAAGGGAATACTTTCAAGTACTTACAGTACTGTCAACAGAAGATGTGATTAAATAAATTGAATGTTGAAGACTTTTGGCTTATAGTTAACACCAGGTAATTAAAAGGAAGCACTGCTTTGGGAGTGCACAATATATCAGCTGTGCTCTTTAGCTCATTAGCTAAGGTTTTGCATGTTTATGGAGCTAACTCGCAATTAGAAGTGTCTTTAGTGTATGCTTAACTGGGCCTTTTAGGTTTTTGAAATAAAGCATTACTGTTTAATTGAAATTGGTGTGTCATAATGATGTCCTAGTAATATGCAAGATAAATCCTTTTACTGGATGCCAGAAACATATATTTATAGAAATGAAAATAAGTTTGTGTGCAATTTGAGTAATCATCTGATGTATATTAATATGTCATTGATTTTGCTGGTTCAGCTCTATAATAAATTATCTGTAGGAACTGAGGTTTTAAGTACTAATTTAAGTACACATCCTAAGCAGAATTACACTGTTCTAAGTCCATTGAAGTCAATGGGCTTAGTATGGTGTTCTTGGACTTGTTTGGTGTACCTTCATGTAGCACCTACTTTGTGTTTCAAACAGCTTGAGCAAAAGCATTCCTACTCTGGAAACAGGACTGCTGTCAGTAATGATTTCTGTATCTCAAAGCACTTTTAGTTGACCATTGTTTTAGAACAATTAATGTGGAGGCCTTGTTACTAATAGGATGTACATCATGGTTTCGCAATAATGGTCTGGAGAGAAAATAGAAAATATGTGAATTATCCAACCTGACTGCTCGCTTGTGTTTGCAAGTCTGAATTTGCTTCATTTGTAATTCTGTCTATCTAGTACATTTTGATTCTGCTTTTCCTCTGAGGAGGCCAGGGCAGCATGCATGGTTCTCCCTTCCTTATTATTTTTTTAAAATTTCCACAACACCTTTACGATACGAGTTGGAGTGAATGTGTGTGACTGACCATAAGTGACCTTCTTGGTAGTACAGAGATTTGAACTTGGATCTGCCAGATCCTATCCAGCACTCTAACCAAAACGATACATATGCTGCCTTGTTGTTTTATTTGAAGACATGTTTGTTTGCCCTTAAAAATTAGATTTTATTATTTAATGTGTGCATTTTTTTCTTACAGGAGTGTTGTTGTGGCGCCGAAAAAATCAGTGACATCTGCAGCAACCATTAATGTGCCCACAAATGCCGTCAGTGTTGTTTCTTCTTTAGATTCAGCTCAAGCCCCAGATTTAATGGGAGGATCTCCTGGTAAGTGAGGGACAATAAAAGTACTTGCCAAAAATATTTCCAAATATGATGGAAACGTGAATATTTACTTGTTGGCTTTGCATATATTTTAATCGTGACTACAGAAAGAATCATTATTCAGATGGCTAATACTAAGGCATGTCACTCCATTTTGTAGGTAGGGAATGGAGCTGAAGGCTAAGTCAGATGATACCTTTTATTAGGACCAACCAAATAATATATAGCCACAATCAAGCTTTCGAGTTTTCAAGAACTCTTCTAAAAAAGATGCTTAGACATGATGTAAAGTCTTGTTGCAGTATGCTTCAAGACTGATCATCCTGTTGATATAACTAATCTCTGTGCTTTAGATCTTAGACTATCTTTAACCTTTATACACTTACCTAAGGAATGACCAGTTCAAACCCAGTTTGATTTTGAATGGTACAATTTGATAACTAATTATATTGATGGGAGAATAATGGGCTTTCTGCATTTTTGTTGTTTGCCATAGGAGATAACCCACCCTGTGTTCTGAGCATCAGCACTTTAGAGAATTTATCACTATAGAATTATACCTGACCAACTGGGATTTTTGGGTAACATCCAAAAAACAGGTCTGTCTTGTGGGACAGATAGCCACATCTCCAGCAAAGGTTGAATAATCTGCTTCATATATATAGTCAATAGCCTTTAAAATGCTTTCCCCTCCCCCAAAAGAAGGATGTTTTTAGTGTATATGTACCCATAAGTTAACAAGTAGCAGTAGTTATGTGAGACTTCGCTAACCATGGATTGAGCTTCTGTAATTCATGAAATACCCATGAACACTTAAATGGCTGAAAGAGGTCAGTATAGAATGTTAACAGGAAGAGAAAGGTCTGCTTTCTGCACAGGGGCCTTAAGCAAGAATATCCACTACACGAAATCTTTTTTTCTATTTTGGGAAATGTTTCATTTAGTGGTTCAAAAAAGATCCTGCAACTGTAGGGATATGACCTAGATTTGAGTCTAGATGCACCTTTAGGAAGATGATCTCCTAATTTCTTTGAGGGTTTATGTGCCCTCTGCCCACTTACTTATATTATCCAGTTTGGCTTTTATTGACTTTCTGCCTAGTGCATAATCTGAAACTGTTCACCAATTTAGATACAATAAGGAGTAGCACATTTTCCTTCTACTCTCTATCTAACAAAAGATCTGTATGTTCCATAGTGGACTATGTAAGGCTCTGATGAATTGTGGGCATTTGTTTTCAAAGGGACATATTCCATTTTGTTGGTCCTTCATCCTAGGAGCCACTACAGTACAGTCCTATAAATCTGAGGGGGGGGGGATAAATGAAGTAAATAAATGTCCATTAACCTCATTGGAGTAAGAAGAGTATAACTCTGTTTAGGATTATATTGGTAGATTCCACTTTTTTAAAAGAATTACAGACTGGAGACCGACTTTGTACATTCCTGTCCAACCCTCAACATCTTTTCCCACCCTCCCCTCTTTTTTTTGTACTGAACATCCACTATAATGAAGAGTTCTGGAGAATTCTAATAGTTGTGCGTACATTTTGTGATATTTGTCTGATCCTAATAAAAAGGTTGGATAGCAGCTTCTTAATGCTACTTTCTGTTTACCTGATAAACTGTTAATTTACCTCTGTGCAGCCAAATAATGCCAAGCAACTCCCTGTGTGGAAAAAAAGATTCTTTAAAGAAACCCACTGTAGAATGTAATACAGTTTGATTAAATCTGATTTTTTTATAAGATTTCAACCCAATCACGGCCACCGTGGTGGCTGATTTGCTTTTTCATCCAAATTTTAAAGATTTTTTAAAACTATTTGGCTTTTCGAAACATTTCATTATAGAAAGCCGGTAGGTTGGCTGAGAAATTTTTCACTAAATTAAAATAAATCCATACATAGCTGTATATACCCTTAACAATATTTTTGTTTCTAAACATTTCTGGGCTCTGTTAGAGAAAGGAAGGGAGAGGAAATGAAACTGTTTTCTAGTAGCTGTTGCCTTGCCATTAAATGCACAATAGGTTTCACTTTTCTTTGCATGTGTACATTTAAAGATATGCAAACGTTTTGGGGGCAGCACTTCCTTTTAAGGACAGTTTATTGCTAGAGACATTATTTGTTTAGACCCTTGGGGACCTTGAATAAACAATAAGCTTTCACTAGAAGGGTGCTAGACAGATGATCTATTTGCATTTTCTTTTATGTCCTTGCGAATGTCTGTAAAACTGTCAGTTTGAAGGAGCCAGTTTATCAGTGAAAGGATAAGAGAGATAAGTCACTTTAGTTCCACATGTTTGAAGTAGCTACTGCACTTACTTGCATGTGTGCTTTAGATGAAAACATGCTTCTGAAAAGTGTCTTTCCCCTCTAAATGCACAAAAGGCAGTGCTTAAATTGAAAGCTCACTTGCAAACAACATTTCATGCTTTCATCCAAAGAGCATTTACATGAAATGGTTCTTTGAAGTCACTGGCAGAGTAATATGGCATTTGGAGGGCTTTGAGAATTTTTGAGCTGAAATAAATCTTTTCCTTGGATTATAGTTTCTTGGAAAGATATGGGCCTCTTAACAATGGTTTGCTCTACAGGGGTGCTTTTGGATTGTTTTCCTGAGGAATATAATTAAAATGTTATGTCAGTATTTAAAAAGGGTTAGGGTTTTTGCAATGATCCATGATCCAGAGACAGCGAATATTCTCCTAGAAAACCCATATGTGGATTTTCAGTTTGTACCTTTGTTTCCATGTATTCACCTTAATTATCGCCGGTACAGATCATTTATCCATATCTGAATCAGACTGAGATTTTAAATGTTCCAGTGAACAACTGGCGTGCAGTGTCAGTCAGTTGACATGACTTGTGATATCACATTGTTGTTATAACTAGGGACTTGCCGTGGGTATGGGTACGCTGTGTAGACTCTGTAGCACTTCATAAGGTAGGGCATTAACCTGAACAGTTGTGCCATATTGCTGTTTATATTCAAATGACTATTGCTGTATGGACAAATAATTTGTGCACTGTATTTAACAATAGCAAAAATGCCTATTATTTTTCAATCAGAATTATGACAAGAGTTCTGTCATAAACTGAGTTTTCCAAGTAGTTAGGGTAAACACATTTTTTTTGTTGCTCAGCCCAAATGTCCTAATACAAGAGTTCATGTTACAGATAACTTAATATTACAGCCTGCTGTATCCAGAATAATACAAAGTTGCTTAAAAGCAAGAAATCTCATTAAAACACTGGGGGGGGGGTCTTGCCTTCTGATCTCTGTGATTATGTCTGTCTTATACAGATTTTGAAACTGAATGTTGAAAATATTTGGGCAGGTTGGAATATGAATTTTTAGCCAAATATTACCCCCAAATTATGTATTAATGAACTCTGAAGGATTCACTTTTCCATTCTTGTGTTGTATATTGCTTGCAAAACCAGATAAATACTGACCATGTTCACTTGTGACCTGTTAAAATGGTCATGCAAATCCTAAAGTGAATGAAATATACTTGTGAAATCAGTTGGATATGTTAATGCTCCCATGATGCTACTATGTAGTTTTCATTCTTCACACCAGAACTATATTTTACTTTATATTTTATTGGGCTTGTGACAGCTCATTCTCAGAAACTATCCAGTATGGCTGATGGGTCTGAGTTGGATGTGGACTTTAGTTTAAATCCATTCTAACTATAGGCAGAATTTTGTATGAGTCACCGTATTTCATCTTCAATTTCTCAGGTGTAAGATGAAAGTAATGCTCTGCATCCCCTTGCACAGATAGTTGAAATATAGACATTTCCCCTCCTCTACACAACTCCCAACACAGTGATGTTGATGGACCTTAAACTACTTGTCAGGAAGCATTGTGGGGACTATCACCCTATGACAGCAACATAGGAATATGCATGGCCATCTGTATATTCATTAGGAAGGTTTAGCAAGCTCTTTATTTAATTAATCCTGCCTTCAACCTAATGGTTTTCAGGGGAACTTACAAGAAAACCCCCCAATTAAAATAAATCTCTATAATTCTTTTTGTTCCCTTAAAAGTTTTGAGGGATAGTAGTGATCTATGTAGACAGCTGTTGGTGTAAATTAGGCGTGTGCAGGGGGGGGGATAATTTTTTTTTTGGATTCCTGAATATACCTGAATACAAATACTGGTAGTTTGTGTGTAGTGGTTTGGTGTAGCGGTTAAGTGTGCGGACTCTAATCTGGGAGAACCGGGTTTGATTCCCCACTCCTCCACTTGCACCTGGCTGGATGGCCTTGGGCAAGCCGTAGTTCTGATAAGAGCTGTCCTTGAAAAAGAGCAGTTTCTGTCAGAGCTCTCAGCCCCACCTACCTCACAGGGTATCTGTTGTGGGGAGGGGAAGGGGAAGGAGTTTGTAAGCCGCTCTGAGACACCTTTGGGTAGTGAAGGGTGGGGTATAAATCCAATCTCTTCTCTTCTTCTTCTTCTTCTATTTGTACCTGAAAATCTTTGGTATTCCCGAAATTTTTCAGTTCCATTATATTCTATGGGGTAATTGTAGTAAGTGGCAAAAATCTCCTAACAAGTATTCAGGGGGCTGGGGGGGGAGGGGATTTGAGGTAGAGGCACCAAATTTGTAGTGTAGCTGCTGGAGCCTCTCCCCAAAAGACCTCCCAAGTTTGGAAAAGATTGGACCAAGGGGTCCTATTCTAGGGGCATCCAAAGAGGTTGCCCCCAATCCTCCATTGTTTCCTATGGGGATGGAGAAAAGGCAGGCAGCAGTGTCTCAAAGAAGTCAACAGCCAAACACACAACAGCACGCAACCACTGAAAAAAAGGTGGTGTGAGGGGGCATGTTTGCCAGGCCAGCAGCAGAACCAGTGCAGTGTGCCCCCCAGAACCAGTGCCACTGTGGCAGTCAGTGCCCAAACTCAACAGGACTCAGGTCAAATCAGAGAATCTCTGCAGTATAACTACAACTACAAACCAACAATCCCAGAAATATAACTCACTGAAATTTTTTTTAAAAAAACTGCAACAGGCACAAAAGCATGAACCAGAAATAACTAGAAAGAGAGGCCCAAGAAAGCCTGCCTAGGCCCCAGGCAGAAGGTCTAGTCAGTATAAACCCCACCCCAAAGCCCCAAGAAGCTAAGAAATAAAGAACCCACCAACCCACAACAAACTAAGAAAAGTTTTTAAGAAGTAGCCCTAATATAAGTCAAACCAGTGATGTCTTCTTCTCTTCAGTCTTCTTCTGTTGTCTTGATCTGAAGTAGTCCAAGTCAGCAGCAGCAGGAAAGCAGGCTCAAAGCAGTGACTGAAGCAGAAGCCAGCCACACAATCTCCAACCCGGGCTCTCTCTTTGCAGCAGGAACAGGAATGGAGTCAGCCAGCCAGAGACCCCTGCTTTTATGTTCTCTGGGCATACACAGAAGGATTTCAGAAAGGAACAAACTTCTGTGATTGGCCAGAGAGCAGTATGCCAAATTCTATTGGCCAGTGCTCCTCCCCTGGGAAAGGAGCAAGCTAGTAGTTGGGCTTCAACAAATGAAGCCAGCAGCAACAACAGCCTTGCAAAAAGTTGCAAACTGCAATGGCATTTGCTAATGCATTGCAGTGATTGGCTGTCTCCAAGGTCTCTCTTCCCCCTCCCTCCTGGAAAGCAGAGCAAAAGGCAGGAAAAGAGGCAAAAACAACTGGGAAAAGAAGGTGAGTGGAGCCCTTTAAAGTTTATAGCCGCCCAGAGCCCATTTTCGGTAAAGCCAAAAAAAGCCAAAAAAAACCCCCCCCCATTTTTGGGTTTTTTCAGCATTCAGTATTCTGCAGCCACATCAGCTCAGGGGAGCTGATTCAATATGCTGAATACACGAAAAATGCCAAAAATTTTTTTTTGGGGGGAGTTTTGGTTTAGCTTTACCAAATGCTCACCCCTAGTGTAAATGAAATGTGACTCTCATATATGTTGGAAGTTTGAACGGCCTGATAGTCTGCACCATCCCCGTTGTAGGGATTTACAGATATGGATATTTTAATCTTGGTTGTTTTTGTTATTTTTTGTTTGTTCATGGTTGGGAAGAACATTTTCATCCCATGTATTTTTATAGACAAATTTTCTATTTTTGTATATATTTTTAATATTTTTATCCAATTGATGTCAAAGCTGGCATTAATTTTAATGGCAATATTTCTGTTGAACTTTGTAAATATGACTGCAAAAAAGGATAATCTGCCTTGCATTCTATGAAAAAAACCCTGTGAAAGGAACTTACAAATCAAAACAGAGTTGCCAAATAGTTCAATCATATGAATTTAGAACTCCATTGTACTAATGGACAGTATTTCTGAGTAACCAACAAACTTCAGTCTTATGTGAAGTAAGTTTTTCTGATTATTGTGGTGGCAAAGTTGTTTCTCCCTTGTGCCTCTATTTTTTATTGATTAAGTTTGATGTCATGTTGTACATCTCTGGTTGCAGCTCATCTTTTAGCACCGTGAGACGTCTTAAGCTGACATAGTTGTTCTAGCATCTCCTGTAACAGTTTCTGCAGAGAAGAAAGCAAACCTTTTTTGCTTTGTAGTATTTACTCTTTGTGTGCATGCAGGTTTATGGGTTGTGTAGTGTATATATAACTGTATCCAGTGTGTACCTTTATACAGACCTGAGTAAAAAGTTGTTGATACTTGTGCATTTTGCTTGTGAGGTGATGCACATTGGAACAAAAAATCCCAACTTGAAGTATATGCTCTTGGGATCTGAATTTGATGAGACAGAGTTAGACAGAGACCTTCGGGTCATAGTGGATAGCTCAATGAAAATGTAAACCCTGTATCCTGCAGCAGTGAAAAGGCAAAATCTATGCTAGGAATTATTAGGAAATGAATTGAAAATAGACAATGCAATTCGGAACCCTCAAGGACTTCTAGAAGGTATCTCATTTTCCCTTCCCCCACTATTTCCTCTTTCTTTCCCTTTCCTGAAGGCCCCCAAAGACTCTCCCCTATTCCTGCTTCTTTCTCTCCTTAGGGTTGCCAGCTACAGGTTCGGCAATTCCTGGAGATTTGGGGGTACAGCCTTGGGAGGCAAAGTTTGGGGAGGGAAGCAACCTCAGCAGGGTATAATGCCATTGAGTTCACCCTCCAAAGCATCCATTTTCTCCAGGGGAACTGATCTCTTTCATATGGAGATTAGTTGTAATACTGGGTGATCTCCAGCCCCCACCTAGAGATTGACAACCCTAGTTTCCATGTACGAAATGGCTGCTTTTGAGGATGGAGTCTGTGGTATTATACTCTTTTCCCCTCCCCTCCTCAAACCTCATCTTCCTTAGGCTCCACCACACAATCTCCAGGTATTTCCTAACCTGTAGGTAACCCTATCTTCTTCCCACTCCACAGCCAAAATACCCCTATCTACCCTCTGTCTTAAGCTTCCCCCCAGGCAGCCTCTACCTAGAAAACTGGTGGTCCAGTTTTATTATGCCGGCCACTGGGCAAGGCCCACTTGCATTGTAGGGAACCCTCAAAGACTTGGGTGGCATCTCACTTTCCTCTGTATCCCTTCCCCACTCTGTCCCCTCTGTCCCTCCTCCTGGCAATCCCTTTCCATGCCTCATTTTCTCCTTCTCAGCCATTCACCAACCTGCCTTTTATCTGTCTACCATGTTCAGTTGTATTTATTATTTAGTTACTTCAATCATATCCCACCTTTCTCCACAGAGGGGACCAAAGCAGCTTAGATTATTCTCTTCTCCTTTTTCTCCTCACAACAACCCCATAAGGTAGGATAGGTTGAAGGCATGTGACTGGCCCCCAATCATGCAGTGAGTTTCCACATCAAGATGGGGATTCAAACCTGGGTTTGAATCACAAATCTTATTAACAATTGTTGCAAAACTCAAAGTCAAACAGAAGAGCCAACAGAGGGTAGCAGCTAGACAAAATAACTGTGTCATAATAAGTGATTTTAACTACCCACACATTGATTGGGTGAATATGTGTTCAAGTCAGGAAAAATAGATTGAGTTTCTAGACACTCTCAGTGACTGTGCTATGGAGTAGATGGTCATAGAACCTATCAGGGGAGAGGCAATCCTGGATTTGGTCCTAAGTAACACCCAAGACCTGGTGAGAGATATAAAAGTGATTGCACTGCTTGGCAACAGTGACCATAATGTTATTGAGTTCAACATTTGTATAAATAGGGAGTTGCCCAAAAAGACTACTTTTAACTTTAAAAGGGGTAACTTCTCTGAAATGAGGGGACATGTGAAAAGGAAACTCAAACGAAAAGTAAAAAAGGTCAAAACCATTGGGGACTGTTGGAGACTATTTAAAACTACAATTCTAGAAGCTCAGATAAAATATATACCACAGGTTAGGAAAGCCACAAATAGGTATAGAAAAAGGCCTGCATGGTTAACAAAGTAATGGAAGCTGTAAAAGGAAAGAAGGATTCCTTTAAGCGGTGGGAAGCTAGTCTCAGTGAGGTTGATAAAAGGGAACACAGGCTGTGGCAAATAGGCACATACTGCAAAAAACATAAAAGGTAAAGGTAAAGGTTCCCTTGCTCGAAAGCCAGTTGAATCCGACTCTAGGGTTGCGGTGCTCATCTCCGTTTCAAAGCCGAAGAGCCAGCACTGTCCGAAGACGTTTCCGTGGTCATGTGGCCGGCATGACTAAACACCAAAATGCACGGAACGCTGTTACCTTCCCACTGAAGTGGTACCTATTTATCTACTTGCAATTTCTTGCTTTTGAACTGCTAGGTTGGCGGGAGCTGGAACTAGAGATGGGAGCTCACTCTGTCATGCGGCACCCAGGTCTCGAACTGCTGAACTACTGACCTTCCACAGCCTGCAGTTCAGCGTCTTAACCTCCTGACAAAAATCTTTCATTAAACTCCTGAGGACTGGATGGTAGCTAGTGTCACTCTTTAAAAAGGGTTCCAGATGAGATCCAGGAAATTACAGGCCAGTCAGTCTGATGCCAATACCACGTAAGCTGGTGGAAACCGTTATTAAGGAGAGAATTAGGAGGCACATTGATGAACAAAACCTATTGAGGCAGATTCAGCATGGGTTCTGTAAGGAAAGATCTTGTCTCACTAACCTGTTCGTGTTCTTTGAGGGAGTGAACAAACATGTAGACAAGGGGGGGACCCAATAGATGTTGTTTACCTTGACTTCCAGAAAGCTTTTGATAAAGTTCCTCATCAAAGGCTCTGTCACGGCTCAGGTGGGGTGTCACCTGACGCTGCCACCACTCTGGTTCCAGGCTCCCTTGAGAAGGCCCAGAGCACCCTCCCAGAATTTTCTGACCTCCCTTTAATAATAGGCGTGAGGACCAGGCAGAGTGAACGATGAAAATAGTTTATTTTATAGGAGGCCAAAAAATAATTTGCAGAATAATAACAGTAAATGGGTGAAAAGAAAAGAAATCAAATGCCCTTACACTTCTAAATATACTATCCCTAGCTCACTATCTGCAGTGGCCTTAGACTACTCACCCTTCCCTCAGGATGAGGGTTTCTTCCTGCAGCAGCCTTCCTTCTGGCTCTGCCCTCTGGGAAGAAGAACAGCATTTCCTGCTGCTCCAGATCTTTTATTCCAATCACAAACTGGCTAATTAATAGGAAACAGAGAGTAAGTATAAATGGGCAGTTTTCACAGTGGAGGTTGGTAAGCAGTGGAGGTACCACAGGGCTCAGTACTGGGTCCAATGCTTTTTAACTTGTTCATTAGTGATTTGGAGTTGGGAGTAAGCAGTGAAGTGGCTAAAGTTGTGGATGACACAAAATTGTTCAGGGTGGTGAGAATCAGGGAGAATTGTGAGGCACTCCAAAGGGATCTGTTGAGGATGGGTGAGTGGGTGTCAATGTGGCAAATGGGGTTCAGTATGGCCAAGTGCAAAGTGGTGCACATTGGAGCCAAAAATCCTAATTATAAATACACATTGATGGGGTCCGAACTGCTGGAGACTGACCAAGAGAGTCATAGTAGATAACTCACTAAAATGTTGAGACAGTGTGCAACTGCAATAAAAAATGCCAGCACTATGCTGGGGATTATTAGGAAGGGAACTGAAAACAAATCAGCCAGTATCATAATGCCCCGGTATAAATTGATGGTGTGACCTCATTTTGAATACTGTGTGCAAATCTGGTCACCACACCTCAGAAAGGATATTACAGCATTGGGGAAAAGTGCAGAAAAGGGCAACTAGAATGATAATAGGGTTGGAACACTTTCCCTATGAAGAAAGGTTAAAACGCTTGGGGCTCTTTAGCTTAGAGAAATGACGACTGAGGGGTGACATGATCAAGGTTTACAAGATTATGCATGGGATAGAGCAGGTAAAGAAAGAAGTAGTTCCCCATTTCTCACAGTACAAGACCTCATTGGCACGCAATGAAATTGCTGAGCAGTCGGATTAGAATAGATAAAAGGAAGTACTTCTTCACCCAAAGAGTGATTAACACATGGAATTCACTACCACAGGAGGTGGTGGCAGCTACAAGCATGGGAGGCTTCAAGAGGGAAATGAATAAACATATAGAGCAGAGGTCCATCAGTGGCTATTAGTCACAAGGTATAGATAGGAATTTTTGGTCTGGGGCAAGTGATGCTCTGTATTCTTGGTGCTTGGGGGGGCAACAGTGGGAGGGCTAGTTTCCTGGCCCCACTGGCAGACCTCCTAATGGCACCTGGTATTTTTGGCCACTTGTGACAGAATGTTGGGCTAGATGGGCCATTGGCCTGATCCAACATTGGTTCTATTGTTCTATTATGTTCTTACATTTAGGAGAGAAACTGTTTCTTCACCACTGAGCTAGCTGACCATTGTTCTCTGTGGTCCACTCTTGACTTTCTTGTGGCTGATCTAGTATCTTTTCCCCCCTCATGCGCACACTCTCAGACTCATAGGATGGCTGGTCACAGACCAAAAGGGAGTAGAGACTGGGGACACAAGATGGAGGAAAAATCGTAATGGCAAAGGTCTGTTTATATGGAATGCAAGTGCTTTGATTTTTTTTCTTTCTCTATTCCAGGCAGTGGATCGTCCAGTTCAAGGTTGCCTTCTGTTCCTACGGTTTCTTCTGTGCCTGAGGATTCTGCTTCAAATATGAGGTATTATTTAAAATAAGTATTAACACTTGCACAAAACAATGTATATAATTTCCTTATTTTAAAATGCTTTTGAAATGCACTTTACTTGGATCGTGCTATTTCAGTTGATTCCTGAAGAAAGCTTAAGATGTCTATCACTGTCTGCTTCTGACACTTAAATAGAAATAAGTCCCAGTGGCATTTAGCTCTGGGTTTGCCGTTCTGATTCCTGCATTTTATACTTTTACATTTGTTTTTCAACTTACAGAATTTTAGGTTCTTCAGCCATTTAATCTTCTACATCTTTTAGTATTACAGAGAGACTTGAGCATGCTTTGGAAAAGGCTGCCCCTCTTCTGAGGGAGATATTTGTGGATTTTGCTCCTTTTCTTTCTCGTACTCTTTTGGGTAGCCATGGGCAAGAGCTACTGATAGAAGGTACAAGTAAGTTCCCATTTTTTAATGCTTTCTATGCTTAAGAATGTTTATATTTAAGAAAATGAATAAAGTTTCAGATTGGCATTGATATCACTTTTCATCTTACTTTTAGACAGACTGAAATGTTTAAATAATATTCAAATCATGTGATAACCCTCTAGTTGTCCTGCTATTAAAGTTCTCATCATGGGATGGTTTTGGAAGTGATATGGTTTGGACCAAAAGAGCTCTGTGTGCCTGCCCTGGGAGCAGAGGTCCTGGAAATTCCTTGTGCACAAACTTGTCGCTATGTTCTGCTTTCTCAGTCTCTCAGCCTTTGCTGCCTTAGCCCCTCTGATAAGCTACTTCTTCCATTGAATTCTTTATGTGCTCTCTTCATGGTTAGTACCAGGATATGTGCATACTTCAAGGGGCTGTACTAATTTTGCTACCAGTCCAGCCACTCCCCGCCCCCTGTCTCTTGGAATCTGCTGCTACTTTGTTAAGGGATCAGGCAAAATTTATTGGACCTCAGAGTAGATTTCTTATTCCTGTCTCCATGTGCACATGATCCCACTGCATCCATAAAACCTCATTATTTAAGAAAGAAGAAAATATATCAGTTTCTAAAATGATATAAATAGATCAGTTTGTAGAAACTACCTTGGAGCCTGGGTCAGGATGCCTGCAGATGAAGTGTCTCCATTTCCACCCTTATGTTTGGGGCTTAATCTGCTATATCTAAAATGCATTCTGGTCAACTTCTCTTAGAAGGAAGCTATTGTTCTCCAACTGTTTGACAGCATTATTAACAGGATTTGATGTGGAAATGCTATTGCCATAACGCAAGGCATTTTCAAACCTAAAAATAACAGAAAATTGTGATCAGTCTACGGTGATACTAGCTACTTAGTACTGGATTTAGTTCACAAATCAGTAACCCTTGTGGATGCAGTTCACACATGTAATCTGACATTAGGTTTATGCCATTAGCAAGACATAAAGACTACAGATCTGAGTCTACAGTGATACTAGCTACTTAGTACTGGATTTAGTTCACAAATCAGTAACCCTTGTGGATGCAGTTCACACATGTAATCTGACTTTAGGTTTATGCCATTAGCAAGGGTGAGACACTGCAATCTTACAAAAGAGTTTATGCATGCTACTTAGTACTGGATTTAGTTCACAAATCAGTAACCCTTGTGGATGCAGTTCACACATGTAATCTGACTTTAGGTTTATGCCATTAGCAAGGGTGAGACACTGCAATCTTACAAAAGAGTTTATGCATGTATACTTAGAAGTAAGTGCCACCATATTCATTGAGGCTTACTCCCAGGTAAGTCTGCATAGGACTGCAATTTAACAAGGAGTCCAATCTCCCAGTGGATCACATTTTTTAATTGACTTTGGTTCTTGCCAATGCCATGGATATGCTATTAGACTCGATTAAACTAACTAACTTGAGCTCGTGGGAGGAAAGGCATGAAACAAATATTTAATAAATAAATAAATGCATGTCTTCTATTCCTTGATGTCAACTACACATCTTAATGCCTTTTAAAAACCAAAGGCATTAATATCAGCACCTGATGAGATGTGATTTTGTTCTGATCTTAAACAGGACAAATGTATTAGCATTATTTCTCAAGCAGCAGAATCTCTGAATGATTAAGGTGTACTGGTTAAAGCAGCCACATGTATTCAGTTGAGCAACTTAAGTTATTGTATAGTTTGATACTGTAGAGATTGAGACCCATTTTTCTCCAGTATTTTGCAGACTGAAAGAATTAAGGAAAACTACATGTAAAAGTTTAGGGGGAAGCAATTTGTAGTGTAGAACTACATGAGAGGAGAAAGTGGTTTGTAGAGCAGAGAAACAGAAGAGCAGGAAATGCACAGTACCTTTGAACATCTGAGACTGATTTGCAAAGAGACTTGGCTCACAACAAAGCAGGCAGATGGTGGTCTTTTCTGGGCAAAACTAAAGTACAGAATTACTTTAAGCAGAAATTATTTGTGAACTAGACAATCTAGGTTTAAAAGTTCTGTTCCCTTTTTCTGGATGGTGGTTTTTAGCTTAACTATTCTCATGTCGCCTCTCTCTCACCATTGACTTTTGTTGCCAGTTATGATGTTCACTTTTCACTTAGGTGTCCAGTTTCTAAGAATCATCAGGAACGTATGTCATGCCTTGAGCTTAGTGCTTCTCTTGACCATCTCACTTAACTGCCTGTGGGGGCAGTATGTGATGCTATTGTGACACACAAATACACTCAAACACACACGCACATAGAGTCTTAAGTGTTTTGTTTAGCAAAGAGGCTGGTAACTGTATTAGACATTCAACAATGACCTATATTGTCTCTTTTCTCTTTGAGCATCTACAAAGAGCAGGTAGCTATTGGTTAACTGAGTAGGTAGCCTTTTTTTAAAAAGGTAGCTTTACTGACCCAGTTGCATGCTAAATATTAATAAATATACCCACTGTTGGATGACTGACCATTGTAAATTTCAATGAAGATGAATTTAAGAGTCATGAAACAATGTGTTGAAACAATTTAAACCATATTTTGTACATATTGTTGGCATTTTAAGGACAAGTGGCTGACACAGGTGAATTTCTAAATATGTAAAACTGGGAAAATGCGTTCTGGCAAAAGATGATGGCACAGATATAAATATGTGCTAGGTTATTTTCAGCTTTGGTTCTTAGGTGGTCACAATAGGAGGTATATTATTGTGGCTTCTTGTTCAGAAAAAGATAGTGTCAGTTCTGACTTGATTTTTTTCTGATTCACTGAATGTTTACAGTTCCTGGCTTAGTAAACTTCTCCTGTTTTAATAATAATTAAATAATCTGAAAATGATCAGGGAAAATGCTGCCATTCCGTATATCCATTTAGGTCATGATATTACCTTTTTATATAATACATGGAATACTGGCATGAAGTGTGAATTGCTAATAATAACAAAATTAGTTTATAAACTAATCACAAATATATAATAGGCTACTGCTTGCACCCCCCCCCCCAGCTTAGGTGAGGGTCAAGGGTCAAAGTACTAATAAGAGTGTTTGGGATGTCTGCTGCCATGAAACAAAATGGAAACTTGATTGATAGCTGGAGGGCTGAAGGGGGAGAGCTCAATGGAGAAAGCAAAGGTCATAGAGCCATTTCCCTTCTGTGCATATATAATGATCAACTCACTTCAAGGTGAAGAAATGTAAGTACTATAAATCAATATACCATATGCTATGTATGCTTTTATTAACTTAGAACACAAATATTTGTGTAATCTCAGCCAAATAGCTCTGAGGCATCATTTTATATCAAAAAGCTGCATGTCAGTGATGAAATTGGTGTCTACTTTAAGCACATTTTATACTGATATATTAGTATTTGAAGAGTAATACTAAATGATGCTGTAAGGTTTCTCCTTTTCTTATGAAAACCATACTGACCATACAACTGCAGAACTAATCAAATTGGATCTCAAGTAGAATTTTCATTACGTAAAATAATGGCAACATACACCCAAGTATCTATTAAATTCCTTTTTTCCTCTTTTTCTTTAGGTCTTGTATGCATGAAATCTAGTAGTTCAGTTGTGGAATTGGTCATGCTACTTTGTTCTCAGGTGGGTTACAATTGAGTGGAAAGTGAATTGGTATTGTCAAGACCCCTGAAAATAGTTGTGCGACACGAGTTTATTGCACTGATGCTTTATTGTTGTAGTCTTCAATCCGTAATCAATTTGGGCTTGCAGTTAATACCAGCCTACAGTGTGTGACGCTGTATTAATTTTTTACCATGTCTGTGTGTCCGTCTTCTGCTTTTATTGTTCTCCACAATCCCCCCTTCTTTTTTAAGAACCCAAACAAAAAACTGATGCAACTAACCTTAGACTGGCAGATGACCCACTTGTATGTTCTAATTCACCAGCTGAAGATGAATGTTTTATGAAAACTGCATCCTATCTCACATGGTCAGCTGAGACAGGAAGCTATAATCTTGTTGTCTACATGATCTTTTACAATATTTCCATAACAGGAACACAAATGTTATCAACTGAGTTTATATTTAGTAGGTAAATTCAACTAGTAATATTTTGACATAGATATAGTAGTCTAGTTTTCCCACAATGTTGGAATTAATAGAGTTTGTCCCTTTGTATTTGTAAAGCAGTCTTTAAAATACATGGTGCTCCTTACTAATTGTCTTTGACAGATGTGGTGTGTTTGACAAATACTGTAAAAAAGTGAACTACAATTGCCATCTATTTTTTTTTAATTTGTGAAACACAATCACTTGCTATTCTGAAAAAACTGAATGTTAAACCTCACTTTGATTAACAGAAAATCTAACCTGAAGAATTAGAGTTGTCAACAAATAATAGTATGTAGTAGATCAAATAGCTGCACTTTACTCATCTCCTATTTTCCCCCTATTGTAATTATATAGGAGGTTTCTATTGAACTTTTCTTTTTGGCCTTTAAAAATGATACCTTCCTGGTAGTAAATTCCCCTACTTAAAACTTTAAAATAGCCTTTTTTAATGGGAAGGTTATTGGTCTAGAGGTCAAGGGTTTTGACCCATTTCAAAACCTTTGACCTTCATTTAAAGCCCTTATGGTTTACTTGCCTGACGAATAAGGATAATGTAAAATTAATGTTTTTTTACATCGATTTATTCGTTTTAGTGCCTATATTGCCAAATGTACTTAGACTTTGCTGATGGACATTTCATGAATACAAATGAAAGAATCATAGAAGGTGTGAAAAATCAATAACTGGCATTGAAAATAAAGTGCAATAAGAACAATTACTTCTGGAGATTACACCTAATGGATTTTTACAATGAACTAGTGAAGACCAGTTATGTTTCTAGCAGACTTCTTATTTAAAGCATGTAGTAAGAATCATGTTGACGCTGTTTCTACTTCCAAAAAGCTTATATGAATTTCTAGTTTTCCTTAACACCAAAAAATCAAATGTTTTTCATCTAAGCTGTAGCTCTTGGCTTTTTAAAAGAGTATTTTTATTTATTTACATTGTCATTTAAGGAAATGCACATGTCCTTCTTGAACTCTGAGCATTAGTTCTTAGCGTATACAAACATTTGGGTTAATCTTGTGGCTATAAAGGACTTTTTTTTGTTTTGGTTTAATGTTAGTTTTCCCCCCTGTTCTGATCAACTTCAAAATGTACGTCATGAATTGCATCTACCAGGATTTTCTCCACTGGACAGCGTAGGTGTTGATGCGATATAAAGTGGAGTAAATGACATGCTCTAATGTGCCTATTTGTCATACATGTCACATTGCTGTTTAATGGTAATCTAATCAAACACAGAATATGGCACTGGCTTAGTTGAGTTGGTAGCAATAAGAGATGTTGTTTTGTGTGAAATGGTTGAAGTACACTAGTGAAATAAACAGAACTAGTAGCATCCTTTCAGACAAAGACTGGTTATAATATTTTGAAGAATATGAAAATGTAATATAAAAATGAAGCAAAAATTAGCTCCAGATGTATACATATTTGAGTTAGGGTGATAATTACATTTCTCGCTTCAAATTTTCCTAATTCAAAGAGGTCAGTATGGCAATCACAAAAGTGATTTATTTTCTTAAGAGGTAAACTGTCTGTTGCTACATGAAAGCTTGAGAGATATGAAATTGAATTTCACCTCGACATTTTACAGATACTGGGAGGAGATGGGGTTGAGTTTGATTGATTTTTTTCTTTTTGTGGGACCAAGATAGGGAGTAAAGTGAAGTGACCCTCTTGCTAAATTTTTAATTAATTTTTTAAGAAGAGATGGAGAGGATGGAGTGCCAAAGATCGAAAGATCAGGTCAAAAACTAGTTTTTAATCACATAAATAATACAATATACTTACAAGTAAGCATCTGCAAGTATGATTTAAAACTTTATGAATTTGTTTGACATGTTAAATTATAGCACTGCTTTGATTAATATCTTTTGTGAACTGCACCTAATATATTGAGGTATTATGCTCTGTTAAAAGTATTCCTTATTTCAACATATTATTTTGTTTTGCTGTTAGTTTTTGACTGACATACTCTTTTCCAGATCAAAGAAGAAATCATTCTCGTTACCTCTTTTTTTCTGTTAAGAGTCTTATAAGAGTTCTTTTCTTTGTGTAATATAGTGAATGTATATTTCAGCAGTATTTGGCACCACTCATATATTCAGTACATTTGCAGCACTGTAGCTCTTTTCCTCCTGGTTTGTGAAAACTTTTAAGTATTTTAACATGGCTCATTTACTGTACCTAACAGCTTCTGTACAAAAGTATCCCAGCACTCATTGTAAAGCAGTTTTTAATTGACACTCAGTTGTGAAACCTTCATATAAATCTGTTGCAACATAAAGAAATAATGCATTCAGTATTAATGGAAAACTGTTCCTTCTTATTTGACATTAATATCATTTTTGAAAGAATCAACACTGCATTCAAGGCCACTTTATAAAAGCATTGCGTTGCTCATCCTAATTCAGTCTGACATACATTCCAATAACACTACCTCCCCTCCAGAGTTTAAAGCTAAATTTATGACTGAGCATTGTGAAGTGCATCATTTAAAAATGGTTTCAACCCAAAACATCTAATAAATAAATAATGTGTATGGCTACTCAGTAGTAGACTTTCCAGACTAGAAATCATTCCATCGGATACTCAACAGTCCACTATCATAGAGGGCTGTCAGATAAATCTTATAGTAGCTGCATTTATGTCCTGTAAATCACATGTTATTGTCTGAGCCTTCTGCCAGGTCATCTATTCTTTTCCCATTTATCAGAAATGCATACAGTACACTGAAACTAGAAGCACCTTCTAGTCTGGCCTAGCTTCCTGTCCAAGTAATTAAACCAGCCCAAAAGTGATATCCATAGCCTGATGTTGCTTTTAAATCATATGAGGATATATGTAGATCTATATCTATGCTGTTCTGGGATACTACTCTCATTTTGGGTATGATGATACTCTATCTGGAGTAAACCATTCTTCAGATTATTCAAAGTGAGTATTTGTGTCTTGTATAGATTCAGGTGTGCATAAAAACAGTGTCATGTTTACAGTAATTCAAAAGAACTGTTAACAGAGCTATTTGCTTAAATTTATTTCATAGCAGCTTATAAAAACGTAATTTTAAAAATCTGTTCTAAAATATTTGTTCCTTACAAATCTCTGCTTTAGGTCTTTTCTAGATAGAAAGTTGGGTAGATTGTATGATACTTTTGGCAAAGGCTGTGAGATCTTCTATGCCAATATGTATGTGCTACCTGTTGTCAAACAAGATCACACTTTCACTTAGATAAGTGATCTGGAGTAAACAACCTAAACTCAAAACCTCAAATAAGATTATTGGTCCACTGTAAAGTACGCATTATGCATTTTAGAAATTATTTATTCTATCACTGTCTACCCTAATTGTGATAATAGGAGGTCATAGCATATTGTGAGAGTCTGAAAGATGCATTAAGTAACTTTGAAAATGCAGCGAAAGATCTAATCTTGCTACATATGGTGCCTGGCTAGAATACTGGCTGAAAAAGTTGTACTAGCACTGCAGTATTCTTATGAAACCACCTGTGATTAGGCATAGCAATGAAGACTGTCTTGACCTGATTCACGCATTGTCCTAGCAGCTTGATTGCTGGTATGTTATTAAAGCAATGTTTAGTGCTTTTAAAGTATATAAACTTGTGTGGCAATACATTTTTACTAAGTTTCATCTTACAGTGGTGGGTTGTTTTCCTTGGTTTCCAATTGGTTGTGAATGTTTGGAAAATTATTCTTGTCTTGTGGGATTCTGAAAAAAATGCTTCTCATCCATGTGGCTAAATAGTTTCTTTGGATCGCAGCCAGCAGGGTTCAGTTTGTTCAACATAGGAGAATAATTATACCCAATCAGAAATATAAATTCCACAATTATTTTATTAAGTCAGTTCCTGGCTTTCATCACACATCCTGTCCTAAAATCTGGGAAGGTTGTAAACAGATGTAATATTTTTTAAGCATAGAGGTTACTTTGGACACACTCTGATATACTCTTGCTGAATTGAATCAAAATGTATCTCGAGCCGAGCTGTGAGATCAGTTCTGGAAGTCTGAAGCTATGCATTCTCCTGTCCATTTGGCGGGGGGGGGGGAACTGAGGGGAAGCAAGTTATCTTTCCCCAAGCAAACTGGCTTCCCCCTGCAGTCTTGTTGATTACTGCTCATCTCTTCCATAGGACTCAATAGAATCCCCTGAAAACCAACTCAGCTTTTATCTCTGTATAAAGACAGAAGAAAATTGCTCACAGTGAATATTCAATCTGTGGTTTTAAGTCCAGCTTTCTTGTGGTTTTGTGCTCCTCCCCCCCCCCCGTCCTGCGTGCTTCAGGTGGCTGTCTGCCTTTAAAAAAAATTAAGTGTTGTATAAACCTTAATGCATTTATATGTTTATTACCTTATTAAACGAGAAAAGGAAGTGTTACAATGCAGAATCTCTCCAGGGATTGTGGAAAGGGTGACATAATGGAAAGCCAGCCATTTGGCGCCATGCACAGCTGGCTTCTCTTTAAACTTGCAGAACTATAGCAGAGCTCAACCCTGAAAAGGAAAGACATTCAACTGTGTGAGGGTGCTTCCACAATGGCCTCCCTTCTCTAAAAAGCTACATGTGTTTTCATCTGTAGCTTGAGATTTGGAAGCTTCTGTACAGTGGCTTATTCCTGTGAAGTCCCATATGTGACACTGTACACATCCTCACTTGAACACAACAGGAAAGCAACTGTATTGTGTGTTTATGCACACTAATCTAAGCATTACTAGTCTAAGCATTTTAGGGACCAGAACTGCAGAGAGAAAAAATTGCCTTATTCTTGCATGTAAATATTTCATTGTTATTTCCAGTGAGTAAGGTTATTTGTGGAAAACAGCAATGCAGTTCTAAGTCACACACAGCAGATGTTAAAAAATGAAAGGCCATAATTTAAATAAAGAAGCATGGATTTTTCCTCCTAAACTTCAAGGTATCCTGTTGCTTCACCCGCACACTAGGACTTAAACAACCCCTACCACTTAAGGTGAATTTTGTGCTGAGAGAGCACACCCTGTGGTTTGGCAGTCTAGTCAGAAGGATGGTACCATGCTGGGTTTCTAACTGGATCTTTGAACAATATTCTCATGGGTGGTAAATGTAAAACAAAGTAATATCAACTGGCACTTAATTCTGTGAGCTCCCTGCTGATTGGGCTAGGCGGTGAAATAGAGCTCTTCCTGACAGGAAGTCAGCCTATAAGTGTGGAGACCCCTGAAAATAAAGTGTGCTTTAATTTGAGAACCTGCTGTTTTACAGCTTGCCTGTTTAATTTGAGAACTTAGCAAAAGGGGCTAGACTGGTGTGTGTGGGGGGGCTAAATGTAAGCTAGCTGTGGCGGCAGAAGGCTAGAAAGTCCAGAATGTAGCAACTGAGTACTTATTACACTGATTATAAATATGGGAGCAGCTATTTTAAGTTATCCTTAGATCATTTCTTAGTTTCAGGTCTCAGTTAAACCTGACAGTGCCATGGGTAAATCAGTGGATGTTTTCCACTGCTTTCCACAGTGGATGCATGGTCATATTTAAAGATGCTTAGTGCATTCACTAACCATATGCATGCAATATTAGCATGCCAGCAGTATGTATTCCTTTGCCCCAGACATCTAGCATGCTAATGCTATGCCCATAACAGCCAATGCACACAATACCCATGTTTTTGGCTGTTGACTTTATAACATACAGAAGCCATGCAATAATTATAGTAATACTCAGTGAATTGGGAGCCACATGTGGCTCTTTGAAGATCTGTGGATCTTCTGGACACTGCTCCCCCAATATGTCACTCACCCCATGTTTCAGAAAAGTGGGCAAGACAATTGTCTTTTAGAGCTTGTTAGACAACTTAGAGGTTGCCAAGTGGTTTCCATCTTGAAACAGCTGCCCCTGCAGGGGCTGGGAAACAGATAAGCTGTGTGCTGCAGATGTCATGCCAGGGATAGAATTAAAGGGTCTATCCTCTCCAACAACTCTCATCCCAGCACTCAGGTGGCTGTTGGAAGGGGAGCAAGATAGCCACAGAGAATAGCCACCACCACAGCAGTCACCTAGGAAAAGAGCAAGCAGGCCACAGTAGTGTGGTGGTGGTTGTACTTCATTTTCTCTATGGCCCCACTCCAGTCATCCTGTCACTCATTCTTTCACCTGATCTGTTGTGCCTCATGCTGAGGAGAAGATGAGAGGGAAGCCTTTCCTCTCCTTCCAGACATTCAAGGGCTAGCTAAGGGTCAACTGTAGTGGAGAAAGACAACCCTACATGTGAAGAGGTACTCTGGTAATTAAAAAATGTAGTTGTAAGCTTAGTAGTAACTATATTGTATTATTATTGTACGTGTGCATTTGGGTTGGTTTATAGGGCATATAGTGGCTCTTCTGTGGTAATTGCAAATGTGGCTCTCCATGTGCCATGGAGTGTTATAAAATGTTTTTTAAAGGATGCCTGGTAGAACTTAATTCTTATAAACCTATTTAGTATTACACAAGGTATTACTCCTGTTCATTTCCTTGTTGGCAGTCAAAGGTGTTTGTATATTCACTAGCACAACTGTCTGTAATTACTTGAAATTTAACTTGGATTCATCTTTCAAAGTATAAATGGTAATTAAACACATCCCTGTAATCTGTAGCTAACAGCAAATACTGAAATAACAATGTACATTAGGTATGTTTTGTGAGACAGCTTGGTCATAATGTGAAATACCATTGTGTCATGAAAAAGCCCCCTAGTTGGGGGGGGGGGGGGCAACGACCAGGAAGCCTGTCAGTTGCCTCCTTGTTCAAAGTGATGACATGATGGCTTCTTTCAAATATTTCAATAAACTGTGGTTCATTTAAACCACAGTTTGTTAAACCAACACTGTGTAGTCAACCAGATGGTTGTAACCACAGTTTATTCATAAGCCCAATTAGTCTGATCTTTCCCCTCCACCTCCAGACAGAATCCTGCAGTGCTGTTCCAACTCCATTGCATTGCCAGGTTGCTGGCAAAGCCTCACTATGTATGCAGCCACTTGCTGTTAACCCAGCTGTGAAGAGAGGCGGAATAGACAACAGTAACAAAATATTAATATTGTTACTCATTCTTTCACCTGATCTGTCATGCCTAAATCTATACTCATAATAACTTTGAACTCAGAATCTTGTGCACTGAATTGATACCTACGTGTGAGCTTCGTTGTATGACTCCAAGAAATCTTTTCTGTGTAATCATTCAATACAGATTCTGTCAATTTATGTACAAATAAGGATTCCCCCTCCCCTAGTTTCCTATGGCCAGGGTCCCATTTATAAAAATTACAAACCTAGTTCATCATAGGCAATGAATAAATGTGCAATAGCTTAATGTGCAAAGCCAGTTCGTATCTGAACAAGGCTACGTTTCTCTGTTGATGATTCCCTCTGTTGTGAAGCCAGGCTTCTTGTTTGTTCCTGCCTTGTGCTTTAGCCAGTTTGCTAAATCCATTTTGAATATTCAAAGAGGCAGTAGAACTCAGTTCCCAGGAGCAAAAATCCAGATCAGGGACACAGCATGCAGGGAGACAATGCTTAAGCTTCCCTCTGTCTCTCTCTCACCTGTACCCGATGGGCCAAATAGTACTCTAAGCAGCATTTCCTTACTGCATTTGCTTGATGACAGAGGGAAGAAGAGACATACATCTTAATGCATGTTTGAGCACAGTCTCTCCTTACACCATTGATTTTTCATAGAACTGAGGGGGGGGGGAGATCTTGAACTGAACTGTTGCTTATATTGATATTTAATATGTAGCCTTGCACCTTGTAGTGATACTAGAAATACTTCCAGGTACCAAAGTTCTGGTTTTTAAAGCCCTAAACATCCTAGGAACAGAGTCTGTCTCTCTCTCTTTCTCTCTCTCTGTCTCTCTCTCCCTCTCCCTCTCTCACTGTATTTTTTATGTATGTGGAAGTCATGGTGACCTCTGCTGACTCCTACTGGGGGCCTGGAGGATAATCAGAGAGGTGGCTGAATAAAGCCTGCCCCCACCTCCCGCCTCTGGTATTTCAAGGAGGTCTGCCAATCAAGTACTTGCCAGAGTCAACCCTGCCTAGCTTCCAAGATCTGATGAAAATGGGCTTGCCTGGGCTATCCAGGTTAGTGCAAAGAACAGAGTATTTCAATTGGGGCAGGGTATCCCCTGCTTTTGTGGGCTGCCGCTGGCCAGCAGGAGGAAATCCCCCCCAGAGTGACATTGGGTGATGTGCCAGCATCACCCAGAAGTGATATAGGCATGTCAGTAATGTCGGGGGGTGAACCTCTTGTTTTTGGGGGAAACTATGGTTTTACCATAGAGTTTTGCCCAAAAACCAGACTATCACTTATGATGTGCCTACGTCACTTCTGAGTGATGTCAGCACATTGGGGGTAATGCTCCCACCTCCCAGAGCATCTCCCCATCCCTCCGCCAGCATTTCAAAGAGACCTGGCAACCCTAATAACCACATGTTTCCGTAGGTCTCTGTCCAGCTCCTTAAAATATATTCCAGAGGCCCTGTGGACAGAGCATTCTGTACGGTGCACTAAATCTTAGCTCCTTCGTCATACTTACCTATCATAAGTCTGCTTAGATTTAGGCATCTAGTAGAGAATTTCCTAGACTTTAGTTTAATTTGTTGCTTGAGGGAAACTTTTGCTGACTGTTGACATCTTTCTTGGTTTTCATGTCTTTCAACAACAACAACAAAGATTTTTAATGTCAACTCCCATGGTGTGTTGTACAAATGACTGATTGTAGCATTGGTTGTGTATTTGTTTTTGTATTTTTATGTCTAGATTGTAAATTTGGTAGCAACTTTGAGATCATTCTGTGAGATAAGAATAAACATACTAATGCTTTTCAAATGGTGCTGTAGTATACTGAATGTTTTAAATGGCATATACATCTACTTTGTTAACCAATAATTCATAGGAGTAGGTTTAACATATGTCAAGGTCCAGTTTGCATACTCATTTTTCGTAAGTGATATGTACATAATCATGTGACAAATATTCACATATATATTTCATTATGTATGCACAGGGTTGGATAGTTTGGGTGGTTTTGTTATATGCTTAACCAGTGAACGGTATACATGTGGAACAAGTTGGTTGCATGCACCATATAGAACAAAAATGTAAGGTCTCTGGTTAGGAATGGTGTATACTTCCACTAGTGGTTCATAATCCTGAGGAGTATTGACTTTTTTGTTTCCATTCTAATGATCTTATAGCCATAGTGCATACTTTTTAAAGAGGCACCTTTACACCGTTAGGAACAAACTAGCATTAAAATTTAGAAAGTCTAACAGTACTTAGTTTGACAGTAGGAAATCTGTGTTTATATATTTTTAAAATGTTGTGCCTCAGTTTCACTGTCTAAAAGTTTGTAAATTGGACTGTCTCTCTAAATATTGAAATTAAATGCTCATTAGAAGGTAATTTCAGGTATTTACTGCACAACAATATAACACCAAGTTTATAGGAAGCCTGTTCACAGTGGAATACACCAAATGGTTAAACAGCAGGGAAGTCTTCTGCTTCTAGTTAAAAACTGCTGTTTCTGTGTGGCATATTTACAACTTATTTAATTCTTAATGTAGTGTGCTGTGGGACTGAGCATGCAAAAAACAGGAGAAAGAGCTCTGCTTTGTGTGTCCAAGGCTATTACTTGCTGTACAATAATAAAGGCACTATTTTATTGGGTTAGTTGTAATTAACTTCAGCACTATGCATTTATATAAATCATTCTCAATCTGTTTTCTTTAAATTTTCATTCCTAACATAGTTACTTTCCAACATTCTTTTTCTATAAAGAAAATGTTATAATAGTTGTTTCAAAATGTTCATCTGGAAGGTAATGATTCTAATAATAGCTTAATGTGCAAAGAAAGGCATTTAATATGGTGGGCTTTTAAAAGGTTGGTTACGATCAATATTTCGTATTTGAAAGATCCAAGTTTGACTTTCAGAGTTCAACGCAGATTTATCTATTGCCAAGATGTGTTCCCTCCACTTTGTTTTTTATGATGTTTTCAGTGTTTTTCTGCTTCTGTCTCATGATATAATGAACCTCAAAAATATGCTGATTACAGTAAAATCATAAAACTCTCCACTGGATCAAACCAAAGTCCAACATCCTGTTTCCTATAGTGGCCAACCAGACGCCCACTGGAAAACCTGCAGTACACTAGGGCACAGGTACCTGTAGCCTGTCCATCACCTCCCAGCAACTAGTTTTCTGTGCTACTGTCAGTGAATATGGAGAGGAGGGAACATGTAGTTACAATGCTACTAGCTGTTGATATACCTGTTCCCCATTAACAAAAGCCATGTAAACTCTTACTGGACCTTCCAAAATTAAAAAAAAATAGAGTGCAACTTTCCAAGTTCTCCAGAATTCTTTGTCAGGTTAGATATTAAAAAAGGAGAGGGTTCAGGCCGTTTTAAGGCCTCACCTGTAAACATAATGTGTGGATTGCTGAGCAGGTATGCAAATTTTAAATGATGCTGGTGTCAGGTTGCACCTTCAGCCGTCTGAGAAGCAGAGTATGAATATGCCTCACCCTTTTCAAACCACCCAAGCCAGTGGCCATCACTACATCTTGCAGCAGTGAGTTTAATGGGTTTGTTCTGCATTGTGTTGATGACCTTTAGTTGTGACCATTAACTTAATCTTGTGACCATCAACTTAATTGGGTATTCCCAAATTCTAGAGTGTGTATGTGTGTTTTTTTCATTTGTGTGTGTGAATGACTATGATCCACCATTACACTGGATCATCCTAGTTCCCCACAAACTGTGCGCATCTATGGAGTTTCATCCCATGCTCAGAAACCTATATGTATCTAATGGTACCTACTGAGCACATATTAGAACCTGCTATAGTACCTGTCCATGCTGATACAGACACAGGCATTCATTATTCTTAATATGAAATAAAAGTGAGTAGGGATATCATTGCTTTAACGTCTAGTAAAATGTGAATTAAAACATCACCCCCTTAATATTCTTTGGTATTGTCAATAGTGTTCTGACATAAAGCAATATGCATATAATTTCAGTGCAATGAAAATAAAAAAGTACTTACTGCTTCTGTCTGCGTACATGCTGTAGTTTTAAAGTCTTATAAAAATAATTAGCCACTATATAGTTATAATGGCAGCCTTGAACAATTTAGCCTGGAGCAGTCTCTAATGAACAGGGCTTGTTTTTTTCCATTTGGGCTTTAAGATTCCCTAAAGACTTGACTTCAGACCTCAGAGGGCAGCAGCTGCCATTTGTCTTGAGTACTGAAGTTGCCAAGCAGTCAGGCCATGTATTAATAGAACACATTTGTACAGATTCAGCACATAGAAGCTTGATAAAGAGTTAATGATGATCATCTGTTGAGAACTTGTAGGTGGGTAGACTGAAAGAAACTTCTATTACTCCATTTCAAAATCAAGCCCTCTGTACTGATTAGAGAGAGAATGTAGTCTGGCAGTCTTTTGTCAGAGCAGTAACAGAGAGCACACAGATTCACTCTTTACAGTTTTCAAAAATGGTTTTCCTGTAAAAATTCAACCAAAGCTGGTGAGTTTAAATGTGTGCCACATATCTATATATCTGTTTCTCAAGTGTGGCCCCCATATACGGATATCTGACTCTAAGCAGATGTTTTCGCAAACTTGGGCAGTTTACATTCTGCACTTACCTTTTCCTTCCTAGCTGATGGTGGCAGTGGACCCCGGAAGCCTCTCTGGGCCCAGCTGTGTGTGTAAGGTTGCCAGCTCTGAGTTGGGGAAATAGCTGGAGATTTTGGGGGTGGAGCCTGAGGAGAATCAGATTTGGCAAGGGGAGGCATTTCAGTGTCATAAACAATGTCATAGAGTCCACCTTCCAAAGCAGCCATTTTCTCCAGGTGAACTAATCTCTGTTGCCTAAAGATTAATTGGAATAGTGGAAGATCTCCAGCCACCAGCTGGAGGTTGGCAACCCTAGGTGTGTGGGAGCCTCTCTGGGTGAAGCTGCAGGATCGGCATCTGGGAGCTTCTCAGGGTCCACCTATGTCAACGTTGTTGTCCAGAAGCCTCTTTGCGCCCAGCCATATTGGCAGCAGTGTCTGGGAGCCTCTCTAGGCCTGGAACACCTCCCAGTTGCTGTGGATGCTGTGGCTGGGCCTGGAGCAGCTTCTTGATACTGTAGCTGCCATGACCAGTAAGGTAAGGGGGGAGAAAGAGAGAGGGGTGGAAATATTGACAGGAGGGGAGAAATAGAGAGGGGGCAGTTGACAGAGAAGGGGAGGAGGAGATTGATGGAGAAGGGATGGAGGGCAAAAGGGAGAGTGAAGTAGGTTAACAGACGGGGAGGAGGAGAAAGATGGGGAAGATTGTCAGAGAAGGTGTACTGGCTTGCAGGCTCCGCATATCAGGTGTCAGAAGTCAGGCAAAGCAGAGTTGTTCAGTCTAAGGTCAGGGTTCAAAAGTCAGGCAAAGCAGAGTCAGTAGTTTAGTATCTATCTCATACTCCTTACGTCCTCTCTTGTCTAGTTTTATAGCCCCACGCCTAAGGGACATGCTTGCAACCAGTTGCTGAGAACCAATCCTGCAACTATTCATCTTCGTTAGCAGCAGCAGTTGGTGTAAGGCCAGGAGGCATGTACTTTGCCATCTTGTCTGTAGCTCTGTTCTTAGCCTCCCTCTGTGGTGCTCTAAGGGTGTAGGTGATACTGGTGGGCTGGGAATGACCAATGGAGGTTCACCTGCTGAATCAAGGCTGAAAGGTGTCCGTGGCTCTGCACCAGCTATTGGCTGTGAATCCTGACAAGCCTGCAGCTCATTTTCCTGCTGGTCAGCTTCTCCTGTTAAGGCTGGCTACACAGGGCTCCTCTTCTCCCGAGGAGTCCTCACTATAGCTGAGCCCTAGCTGACTCATGACAGAAAGATAGGGAGAGAAAGAGAAAGGGGGAAGGTTGACAGAGAAGGGAAGGGGAAGAAAGAGAAGTAGGGAATATTGACAGAAGGGAGGGGGTGAGAAAGAGAGGGAAGATTGTTAGAGAAAGGGGGAGAGGGAAGGTAACAAAGGTTGCACTCTCCCCTTAAGTTTCTTGTGGGTTCCAACTTGTTTGTACATTATTATTGCAGTAGAATATGCTATTCTGTCTATATAACACAAAGTAACCATTGATAGTGGAGTTTTCCCTGGATCAGTAGGTTTGCTTTTTGACTAAATTAAACTTTGAGATTGAGACTGTGACTGGGCCTTGGTTTATGGAGCAGATCATTCCAGCCTTCCCCTTCCTGCTGTTTCTCCCTGTTTCTCCAATTTTCCTGCTTATAAGAGGATTCTTGGGAATAGCATGGGATACACCACAGGGAGCTGTAGCTGAACCCAGGGGAGTTTTGAAGCTAGGTAGAAAATCTCAGACCTTCCTTTTATATTACAGGAAGTGCCTTCCATTTGTCCAAGGGATGGCTGGATTGAACCGTCTGTATTCCGCAGCCTGATCCGATTTCCTAAAAGCATTGTCTAGTGGTCCATGTGTGTTCCAGTACTGGTAGACAATTCTTGTTTGGAGCTTCCTAATTTACTTAGATGGAGGAAATAGAACCATGTTGCAAGTATACACGTGACCAAACTGAGCATGAGATTCAGCCTGTGGCTTTAACTGGCTGTACCTGAATCCGTACTGGAGGTGTGCTCCAAGTGCTGTTGTATGGGACTGGTCAGCAACAGATGTTTTAGCTTTATACTTTTGTTTGGACTGGCAATTATATCAGCACTAAATATTTTAATTGTGGTTATACTTTGACAGTGGATTTTGAAATTTATACCCGGTCTGGAACTAACTTTTTCAGAAATAAATTGCACAGCAATGCCTGGACAACAGATTCCAGTGCTCCTGGGAAGGGGAAAGTACAGCAGTGGGTCCAGGCAGGAAGTAAAGGGAAGGATGTAGAGAAACAGGACAGCTCGGCACCCTTCCAGCCTGCGACCCATCCTGAAGGTTGTTGGCAGTGGGGCTAGGATGGATAACCCCCCTCTGTCATTGGTGTTGTGCAATGCCAGATTTATAAATAATAAGATTGTGGTCCTTTGGGACTTCCTAATGGAACAGCAGGTAGATCTGGCTTGCATGACCGAGACCTGGGTGCAAGATGGGGAGACAGTAGGTCTCTCCCAGCTAGCTCCTCCTGGGTTCTTGGTCCTACACTAATCATGGTCTAGGGGGTGGGGGGGAGGAGTGGCTATGTTCATTCAGGAGGCTTACTCCTTCAGGGTGCTCTCATTGATGGAGATCATGGGCCTTGAGTGTGCCAGTCTGGTACTGGAGACCGGGGAGAGTGTGACAATTTGTCTGGTGTACCGACTGCCGAATGCGCCGGCTGATAGCCTACCGTCCCTGATGGAGGCCGTATCAGGCTGGGTGCTGGAACACCCTAGGCTGATTGTCTTGGGTGATTTTAACGTCCATGCTGATGACGCGACTTCCACTCAGGGGGTGGACCTGGTGTTGTCCATGGCAGCGCTGGGACTCTCCCAACTTGTAATGACCCCCACTCACTGGTCCGGACACATGCTCGATTTGATTTTCACAGCTGGGGTAACAGTGGACCGGATTACTGCTTCGGCAGTACCATGGTCGGACCACCATGCTTTGAAGGCCCGTCTGAATGTGGCAAGCGGATTTTAGCTCGCCCGCGGAGCCAAATGGACCCAATGCAGCTTCAAATGGCTCTGCGGGATCCAATGCCCCCTGGCGGCGCATTGGATGAGCTTGTGGAAGACTGGCATAGCTGACTCTGCAGCTATCAATGAGATTGCTCCCCGGCGCCCTCTGCGCCCTCACTCTAGGCTTGCCCCCTGGTATACCCAGGGGTTGCGGCTTATGAAGCGAGAGCTTAGATGGTTAGAGAGACGGTGGCGTTGGGCTCCAGACGAGGCAAAAAGAACATCAGGGGGCGGTGCTTTCCCCAATGCTCTTTAATATCTACATGTACCCCCTCGCCCAGATTGCCCGGAGGTTTGGGCTGGGATGTCACTAGTACGCTGATGACACCCAGCTCTATCTGATGTTGGACGGTCAGTCGGACTCCAGACCAGAAGATCTGGACTGTGCATTGCATGCTGTCGCTGGTTGGCTCAGGCTGAGTCAGCTGAAGCTAAACCCGGCAAAAACAGAGGTCCTGTGCCTGAGTCGGGGCAGTTTGGGGTTGGGGCTTTCGCTCCCGGCCTTCGATGGGGTGTCATTGGCACCTGCACCGGTGGTTAGGAGTTTGGGAGTGCTCCTGGAACCTTCCCTGGCAATGGAGGCCCAGGTAGCAGCCACTGCTAAGTTGGCCTTCTACCACCTGCAGCTGGTTCGGCAGTTGGCTCCCTTCGCGACGATCGCGACGACCTGGCTACAGTCATCCATGCGATGGTCACCTCGAGGTTAGACTATTGTAACACTCTCTACATGGGGCTGCCCTTGGCGCAAATCCGGAGGCTGCAGCTAGTTCAGAATGCCGCAGCCAGGCTACTGGTGTCTCCCTAGATGGGAGCACATCCGGCCAGTGCTGAAGGCACTGCACTGGCTGCCAATAGCATACCGGATTTGCTTCAAGGTGCTGGTACTTACCTTTAAAGCCCTATATGGCCTGGGTCCAACATACCTGAGGGACCGCCTTTCCCCATATATACCCCAGAGAGCACTACGGTCCAGGGCGCAACATCGGTTGGATATTCCAGGCCCTAGGGAGGCCAGGCTTGCTACTACTAGAGCCAGGGCTTTCTCAGTGGTGGCTCCTTACTGGTGTAATGAGCTCCCGGAGAAGATCAGGGCCCTGCGGGATCTTGTGCAGTCCCACAGGGCCTGCAAGACGGAGCTCTTCCACCAGGCCTTCAACTAGGAGCCGCCCACATTACCATCAACGACCACTATTAATATCTGTGGGGGAGGCTGGCTGCAGTGAGATCGAGCCAAACCGCCTAGGAGAATGTAATCTCCTGAGCCTGCATGACACATCACGCCATCTTGACTGCTAATTATTGAGTGCACTTTATTTGGCAATTGTCGATTGTTTAAATGTTTTAAATGTTTTAACTGTGTTAAATGTTAAGTTTTAAGTGTATATGAATCTTGGCACAATGTGCCAGGCAATGTGAGCCGCCCTGAGCCCGATTGCGGGGAGGGCGGGTTATAAATATAATAAATAAATAAATAAATAAAGGGGCTTATATGCAAATACATTTTCTTAGAATTGGACACTATAGCTGGTGCTTGTGCTTTTTTCCAGTTTGTATTGTGCCATAAGAAGAAGGGTCCTTTATTGTGTTTTTTTAATTGTCATTTTTAGCATACTTGCAGTAGACGTGGTACTAAAAGAGGTCTGATATACAGTGAAGAAAATTTCTTGGTAGTTTTTTTTTTTTTTAAGGAGCACAGAATTGTTGCATCATGCCCAATGTTCCCTCTAATTTTTTTCTCTGACTGAGCACAGCAGTTCACATCCTGAGCAGAATATAACTGCTGTAATCTTAAAATGGCCAATGGGCAGTGCAAGACCCTGCATGGCTCCAGATTGCTGCTGAGTGGGACTTCCTGTGTTGTTGAGCAGCCACTCACGCACACAGCTCATGACCAACTTTTTAGAGTTGACTGTTACCCTGGTCTATCAAATGTCTTAGCCTTGTGCTATTGCAATCCTCTCCTTCCCCAATTGTGCAATTCCTTAGTTGCGCAGTTAAGAGTTGTCAGGTTTGAGGTCATCCTTCTTGCATGTTCTTAATGGAAATTGATATTGAAATGTCTTCTAGTTTTTCATTTTTGCACATTTTCCCCCACAAGATGAAAATTAAATGATTACAGGGTAACTGGACAAATGTTAATAAAGGAGGTTGTTGAGGAAGCTCACAACAGAGTTTTAAGAACAAGCTCTAAAAACCAATTTTCTAAAACATCCATTGACTTAGCCATTAATACAGTACCATAAAAACAAGATCTGTTACAGAAGTAGTATAAAAATGAACGAAATACATAACATGACAACATTAAATGTCAGGTTAAAACACAATACTTGTGCATAAATAAGCATCTACAGCAAGAAAAAATTGGACAGAATAAATATAATATGTAATAAAATAGAACGTCGCATCTAAATGGGAGTAAACCAGGTACTAGGTGTACCTCTGTGAGAAAGGTGCTCTATAAATAAAGTACCACCACTGAAAAATGTCCTGTTTGTGGTTGCCACTGATCTTAGTTCAGAAACTGAAGGTGCACAGACCAGGGCTCAAAATTGCAATATTATCTACCAGTTTATTGTGTTTTGGCGTGATCAGGTTTCAGGCAAAGCTAGACTTCTGGCCTTGTAACCTTCCATGGTCAGCAGAGCAGTAATCTGCTTATTACCTTTCAACCGTGAGTATTAAGCTCTGCTTTCCAGGAACTGCCTTCTGGGACCCTAGTCTGGGGCATACATCCTCCAGGCCTAGATTTGAGTGAAGCTACTCAGGGGTCCATCCTGGCCCCTGCACTTTACTCTTTTTAATACATTAGGAATATTTACATTTTACAATTTTTTTCACTGCTTCTTTTGGGAATTAATTATAGTTTTGCAGTACATTATGATCATGTACATTAGGAACAGATTTTCTAGACAGTAAACATTTTATAGACATAGGAAATGGTAGTCAATTAAGTTTAGTTTACAGCAGGTATGAAATTATTGACTTTGTCGATCTCTTCTTGCAGCCTTTCCTTTTGAAAGTGCTGAAATGTGTTCTGTAGTTATTCAGCTACATTAGTGGTTGGCTTTGAGGCTTTTAACATGTTTTCCCATCAGCACCTTTGGGAGAAGAATAACTAAGATCTTGACATAACAATGCAATCAGCTTCCTAAATGTAACTGCAATACAGGATATATATGCTATGTTGAAATACTAAATTAAATATGAAAGATTATGGCCATTACATTTTCCCTAACTATTAAAGCATGCTTAAGTGAATGTTCACTTGTTGCTTATAAAATTTGTTTAGACGAATGCCTTCTTCGATAATTGTCTATGATGCAGAGTTGTTCTAAGTGTCATTATAAATGTATTTTCTTTTTAGTTTTTGCAACTTTTGTCTTGACTAATTAAGTTTCAGAGTACTAGAGCTAATGTGACTCAAGGTAAAAAAAATGTTTGCAGACACAAGTGTGTGTGATGTCACTCAGATAAAAATGTTGTTGTTTATTTTTTGCTGAACTACTGCTGCATTAAGCTAAAATAAGAGAAGAGGTGTTCATGCAGAAGAAAAGCAAGAAGTAGGAAGAAATAGCAGTTGCCTAGGGTCTGGAATTGCAGTATTAATGAATGCATGCCTAAAACTTGTGAAGCAAGAAAGAAACAAGATTATGAGTGATTGCTGTATAAGGCCACCGGTTAGTGCTATAAACGGAAAAACAGCCCCCCCCCAAAAAAAAAACACCCTACCTGAAATGAAACTATTTTATTAATTGATTTTGCATTGCATCTAGTTATCAGGATGCACATTGTTAAGAAACAGAGAACATGCCTAAAAGGACAGCCATGGGACATTTCCCCAAATACCTTGTAGAAATTGTGGCCCTAATCTGTTGTGTAGTATCTGTATAGTAGCTGTGGAAGGTACCATTAGTAGATTTGCTTTCTTTATATATTATATGATTTCTTCAATTTGTGTTGCTTTTTGTATTCTAGGAATGGCAGAACTCAATACAGAAGAATGCAGGTCTAGCTTTCATTGAGCTTGTCAATGAAGGAAGGTAATTTATTCACTTTATTTAATGATTCCTTTACTGTGGTTTTCATTTCCATTTTGATATACATTTGAGCTCCATCTATACATATTGTGTTCAGTAACTAACTTGGTGAATTTGATGCAGCTGCTTAAACTTCTCTGGGTTGCATCCTCATTACACTGTTGCAGTAATCTGCAGCTGGGTGAGCTTGTCCACACAGGAGAATCTAGTTTCAAATGATTGCTATAGTGCAATGCATATCTGATCAGTCTTATGCATTAATTTTCTATTACATCTGGCATTATCTCCTGTAGCCTTTTTGATAGTGTGTCTAAGGCATGACTGCTGATGTGTGACTCATCAGACTGAATGTAGGCACTGCAGGCTTGATAACCTCATTTTGTGGTGCATACCTGGAGGGGTTGTCATATACCTGTTGGGCTACACAACATGTGGGTCACAAAGTTGTACAGGGTGGCTCTTTTGTCTTCTGGCAATGATACCATGATTAGTTCTAAGCATTTGATTCTTTTAAGTTTTTGGGTTTTTTAAAGCTTAAATTGCAAATACAAATTCAATTCATTCTATAGAGGTGGTATTTTGTTGTTGTTGTTTTAATGCTGATGGTTTGAAGGTAAACTCAACATTTCACGATTTCCATCTGCACATTCTTGTGTTTTCAATCTGGGAAATGTATACTACTGCTTTATCCCAAACATATAGTATATTTTGTAACTATTATATGGAGGTATAGTCTAAGGCATTAACATCGAACTTTCAACTGGAACAGCATGAACTCTTGTTTTTCTCCCTCAGTCATATTTATAAACTACACCTTCCTGCTATAGAAATATTGTTAACTACATGAAAGTGTTTAAATGCATTAAACACACCTCTTTGCATGTTGTGAATGAGGTTTAATAAGCCGGTTTTCTGTCAGCAGGTCTATAAAGCTTGTTGAACAAAACAGACAACAGGGCAAAGCCATGATCTTTGATTGTCAATGGCATTCAGTAGAATTATCAATTATTTAATTATTTTTTAAAATAAAAAATCAGTCTGTCTCAGAAAACTGGGTTAAGATATCTGCAGTTTACAAAACAAGTAAAGCATATTTTTATAGATTAGGCATCAGCAAGCTAGTTAGTCTGAACCAGCAACTGTTAGGAATCCTTCATCTAAAATGTGAATTTTTAAATGAAGACTTAGGCAAGTAGTTCTAGTTCCAAAGCAATTCATCTCTGAGTGGATAGTTTAAGTGCTTACTTGTTTTTACTGATACTGTTCCAGCAATTCTGCGCTGGGGTTAACTGTGGCTCATATTTTCAAAGTGCTTTAGCAATCAGAGCTCTGTTGAAATCACAGTGCAAAGGCATTCATGTCAGTGAAGCTATATTGATAAGTCTGAAGGGAACTACGTAGATTTAAGTGTTTTTCTAATAGCTGATTATGCCTATTTGGAGCTTAAATCTAAATTTTGTTTATTTTAGTAATTTTTTATATTCCCCACCCCACAAAAGGCCTCTGGTAGCTTACAACAATATATTGTACACAAAGCCTTGTTCCCTACAAACGTAAAACCATATAGATATAACATATCTAAAATACAAAATATTACCAGGGAAGCATAAACACCAACTGTCAAATTCATTCTCAGCTAATAAAAGGCCCATGTAAATCACACAAACATATAGGCTTTTCTAAAGGCTGGCAAGGGGGCTGTCATTCTCTGAAAGGTCTTTGCGGAGGGAGGGGGCCACAACTGGGCTGGCACAGATCTTACTGTCATAGCCACACTGTCAGAGAAAACATGGCTGTAGGGAACAATTGGCACACAGGTTCACACCAGGAGAGACAGTCTCTCAGGTGTGTGCATCCCAGGTCATGAAAGGCTCTAAAGGTAAGAAGCAGCATGCTTAATAGAAGAAGAAAAAGAAGAAGAAGAAGAAGAAGAAGAGATTGGATTTATACCCCGCCCTTCACAACCCAAAGGTGTCTCAGAGCGGCTTACAAACTCATTTCCCTTCCCCTCCCCACAACAGACACCCTGTGAGGTAGGTGGGGCTGAGAGAGCTCTGACAGAAACTGCTGTTTTTCAAGAACAGCTCTTATCAGAACTACGGCTTCCCCAAGGTCATCCAGCCAGGTGCAAGTGGAGGAGTGGGGAATCAAACCCGGTTCTCCCAGATTAGAATCCGCACACTTAACCACTACACCAAACTGGCTCTCAAAGAGGCCCAAAGAAAGCCCCAAAGAAATAGACAACCAATGAAGATGCTGTATGTACATATGTGCCATCAAGTTGCAACCACTCATGGATTTCAAGGCAAGACAGAAGCAGAGGTGGTTTGCCATTGCCTTACTCTGCAGAGCATTCTGTGGTAGTCTTGCATTCAAGTACCAAGCCTGCTTGGCTTCCAAGATCAGGCTATACTTTAGTTGTCTTCAAGGCAGCCCCATTTAGTGTGTCTTTAAGGTTATATTAGCATGGTTCATCACAGCCAGGTCGGGTGAATCCAAAAAAATGAACAATCTCCTTTTCAGTTGAAACAAGGCATTCTTGGCCACCATATATATCCGCTGTTCCAAAGCAGAATCTAAATGTATCCCATAGACTTGGGCTTATATGATTTACTGAAAGAGTTGTACTTTTGCTTTTAAGTTGTATGTGGCTAAAAAAGCATGTTTACAAGGAAAATAATTATTCATAGGGAAACCTAACTACTAACTTTGGCCCAGCTTCTGCAATCTACTCACCTAGCCCAGATGAACCATACACTGCCCGTTCAGTCTGTAAGTGAACTTTGTTATCTAGACTAATAAAACATTATTCGGCAGCCAGGTTTATAATAGCTACTCTATAAATGAGGTCAAGGGAGTTCAAAAATACATAATCAGAAACAACTTAGAAGTTAATTCTTAGCACTGCAACCCAACACATGCTTTGGGTCTTGGAATTCAGACTTGTAGTGGAAGATTTATCCTCTACATTACAATGGGCTTCTTGCCCTAAACCACGTCAAGTCAGACATTAACACAGCACTGCATTTTGCACATTGGAGAACCTTAATAAATAGTAAGGCAATATCTTGAAATAGTCTTTCATTTACAGGTAACCCAAACTACTTTTCTGTTGTATGCAACTGGACATGAGATTCCAAACTGTTTAAACTGTTTAATCTAGCTTTCATTCCATTGTTTGTTACTTATATGTCACTACACATCTGTATTCAGGTTGCTTTAGCATAGTAATTCTTACTAAGATTTAAAAATGTGGATACGTTTCAAAGACATTTTCTGCTTTTCTAAAGTACCCAATTATCAGCTGGCATAATTAAAAAAAAAGAAAAATCTATTGTAGAAATTAATCAGTTTCTAGTTAAAGCAAATATAATTCTGCCACCACTTTTTTCTGTGACACATTTTGTAGGCCTGGTAGTAGATCAGTGAATCATGGTAACCCTGGACAAAGTGTATAAATAATACATTAACTGCATTTCCATCCAGTGTTTAACACTCCTGTAAGATGGTGTGATCGTTAAATATGAGAAACAGAAAGTTCATGTTGTTCTAGTAATTACAACTAGTCAATTGCTTACAAAACAAATTTCTCTACCCTCAAATCCTACTCTACTATCTGAAGACATTTGGCTTCCTTAAATGGAAACAATGCTCTCTTGTTGGGCGTTATGCAGAGATCTTTAGACTGGAAACTAATTTCACTTCCACTTCCACAACTTTTTGAGATTTTTTTTTTAAAGTAGGGCTTAGAATTTTAATAAGATGCTACTAGTTATTGGAAAAAGAGAATGCCATATTTAATATTTTATTTATTTTCTATTGTAATTTACATTCAAAATAACCTCAGAAATAAACAAAAGCTAAAGTTGATGTAACTGAGTAAATTGGCCAGTGCTTTTTTAACTGATAACGCTTCAGATGCTAATAATAGAATTGAAAGCTTTTATCCCTGTTAGCGTTTATAGAATACATATAATTTCATATTTTCAGATATTAGATTTAAAAGATACTTTATAAAAGATAGTCAATATGTTACTAATGTTGGTGACTCAGCATTCTAAACCGTTTAAGCAAAATATTAATTTATTTTAGAGCAACATTATCCTAGCCCCATTCTTTGGAAGTGTACAATATAGAATCATCATCAATAAGCAGACACAAAATGAATCTTCAAGATCCATGAGTTTTGTACAATTCATGTTTCCGTTATAATGATAATCTACATCTAATAGAGATCTGTATTCTTCTAGTCACCAAGTTGGTTTTAAGATGGAAGTTCACAACAGAGATTGCTTTAAGAGGATGCTAAATAAAATTACAGGAGAGAATTGAGTGGAACATAAAACAGTATTACGAATGTGATGAAATAAAAATATATATAACTCAAAGTATGCTGAAAAGATGGGAAGAAGAATTTAGCAGTTTTCTGAAGATCACATAGTAATTTTTCATCCTCTTGTTAAAATGTTCACTTGTAGACAGATTGTATATTCAGACCTTTGGCTTTTATTGCATCCAGTTTTGTTTGAACATCTCTGCATGAAATTAAATAACATCATCTTTGTGCAAATTGAAAACATGTGCAAATTGAGAACATTTGAGTTTTTGATGCAACTTGCTAGAAAATCTCAAGGTTGTTCACAGATGACCAAAGGGTCTCAGTTTTTTATTTGTGTTCAGCTTACTACAGTGAGATCTGTGTCAGGCTATAGATTTAAGTTTCTGTGAGGGACGTATAAAGAGCCTAAAAGGTACATGTATGTGTTTTTTTAAAAGAGCTGGTTCATTGAGTATTTAAAATTTGAAAAGAGCATAGATGGCTTGTTCAGCTTGAGTATTATCTGGCCATGGAAATCATGGTGCTCTGTACAGTACCTGTCTTCCATATCTTACACATTCAATTTGTACCAATTTGCAGAACAGTGATTAACCAGACTTACAGTGCAATCCTCTGTTAAGTTACAATTTCAGTGGCTTTAGACTGGAGTAACTCTGCAGGTGAATTTTTGGAACCATGCCTTATTAAGGAAAAAAGGGTGGCTCTGGATCAGTTTTAGGCTACATTTGATTCATTGTGATTGTTCAGCTTTGTGATTGTTACATAAAATTGGTAATGATTTCTAGGGAGTGCACTGTTAGAACAGAGTAGAATATTTTTACTTCATATTCATTGAGTTACCTGGATAATACTGAGGAAAATGAATCTATTGCTTGTACAGTAATGACTATTCATTTCATAAAGAGCTCCTTTGTTCCTGTAAAAGACTGTGTGAAATCCTCCTGAGACCAATGGGGATGTCATTCTGTGCTTGTATTTGAATTCTGTTCTAGAAGCATAATTTTGGATTGAGGAATCCATGTTGTCCCTCTGAAAAGGTTTTTTTTTTTACAGATTGCTAAGTCAAACAATGAAGGATCATCTAGTGAGAGTGGCAAATGAAGCAGAATTTATCTTGAGTAGACAGAGAGCTGAAGATATTCACAGGCATGCTGAATTTGAGGTAAGCCCAAAATCTTCAAAATTGCACTAGTATCTAGTTCCTATATACTGGAGTTGTAATCAGACAGACAGGTGGTCTGTGTCATAAATATTTGCATTACCTGTGGAAAGTGATAAGTACGTGGAACTTTACTTGTATTTTAGTATTCAAAGTGCTGGGCAATTGACTTGCATTCTTCTGTCCTATTGACTATCTATAGGACAAGGAAGCTCTTCAGTTGGGATGTGCATTCAGCATAAACCAAGCTGAAAAAATACCTGAAAAATACCTTACTGGTATTATTTAAGCCAAGTACAGATTCAGAGACTCTGATCGGCTACCAGTATAGCTGAGCCTGAGTAAAAACCTTTTTCCCCCTTCCTTTTATTTGGGTAGCTATACCTGGCTGGTGGGCTCCTTTTGCAGCTCGGAACTGCAAGACTGGATCAGCTGGGGCGGCGAGAGCTGAGATCTCCATGGCTCCTCTGGCAGCTCTCAGCTTCTGCCACCCCAGCAGATCCTCTCAGGTCTGTGTGCGGTAGCAAGAGACCTCCCCGTTACACGCAGATCATGGGTCAGCTTCTCCTGTGGTGCAATTTCAACTGTGCTGCCGGAGGAGCCCTCTTCAAATTGGCACTTTTCTTCTCAGGTGTATTGAACCTGAAAAAAAATTCAGGATTTTTTTAAAAATCCCAAATCCAAATACCTTACCAGTATTGGGATCTGGGATTTTTTTGGAAATAATGACATTTTGGGGGGTCCAATAGACATGAACTGGAAACTGGTTTTTTGCACACCCCTACTCTTTAGTATCCTGCCAACCTAGTAGTTCGAAAGCAAGAAATTGCAAGTAGATAAATAGGTACCACTTCAGTAGGAAGGTAACAGCGTTCTGTGCGCCTTGGTGTTTAGTCATGCCAGCCACATGACCACGGAAACGTCTTTGGACAGCGCTGGCTCTTCAGCTTTGAAACGGAGATGAGCACTGCAACCCTAGAGCAAGGGAACCTTTACCTTTACTTTACTCTTTAGTATAAATTAATTTTTTTTCTGGACCACTGTGTGATTCTTATTCCAGGGAACATTTTGAAGGATGCCACATGTATAATACTTAACATAATGTGGTAGTGGTTAGCAATGTATATGAATGCACATATGCTTTCACAGTTAATACATATTAATGTTTAAATCTTTTGTTTAAAATATTTTACATGAAATTCACCCATAGCCACACCCCCTAAATGAACATTAAATCCCACAAGACAAATATAACTTCCCTCAGATTGTAATGTTAGTAGTTATTTATGTTACAAAATTTATACCCAGCCTTTCTGCTCTCATAAGAGCTACCAAGGCTGTTAATAAATTAAAACATACATAATAAAATTACATTTAAGAACCGTTACAACCAATGAAAACATACTATTAAAACTGGAGCTAAAATACATACAAAAACATTAAAAAGCAGTTAAAATATTGGACAGGAAGGAAGGATACTGTGGGAAGGCCAACAAAATAAAATGAAAACTTCACCAACTGACTGATGATGGCAACTGAAGGAGACAGACAAATCTCCCTGGGGGGAGAATTCCAAAGTTAATCCAGTATAACATTTGCTATATTTGAATTTGTAAGATGCCTTGAGCTATGGGAGAGGCAGGGTATAAATGTTATAATGAATAAATGTAAATAAAAACAAATTCTTTCAGTTAAGTACTACAGTATTCTGACTTTATCTATATTGTTAACTATGGTTCTGCTGTAAGAATAGTATGCATATTTTATTACTTACTCAGTGCTAATCAACTGTGCCTCTGTTTCATAATAGGAACATCTCTATTAGGACATTTCTAGACTTCCTCCCACCTATAGTCACTTTCAGGATTGTAATTAGCATAGTTTTCCTTTACTAGAATGTGTTCCTGAAGTTTTCCAGTTTACAGTCTTTACTTTCCAACCAATTCTCATCGCCCGTTCACACAATACCGCTCCTTTAGCTGTGGACAGTATTTCAGGGCACAGTATTTTTCTATTATTATATTAATCTCAATGATGTTACATTATTGCTGATGTGCACATGAAAAATATTTGCATTTAATCCCATAATCACATTACTCTTTTTGATACTGCACTGCAATTAAATTTGTTGAATTATAAATTTACCAGTATGACACTTTAATCCTTCTGTATTTAAGACGTTCAGATATATTGTCCTTGACTTTCCTTGTTGATATGGTTGCATTCATGATGATGATGATGATAAAAACATGCTGTTGGAATTACATCCATTGGGTTCCATAGTACAAGCTGGTCTTCATATGAATTTAATCTTCCATGGTTTTTCATTTGTCTACAATTTTGATACCTAATTGGGAAAATATCTTTAAACTGGAAGAAACTCTGTTGGCTTAAATGGTAGTATTTTTGTATACTGCCTTCAGTGGGGCTGTTATATAATGGGACAGAAGCACTCTGAAGAAAGCCAGAATTCACCATTGGTATGGAACTGTAAAAAGGAATGCAGAGCTTGTCTGTCCAGTCTTTGATCGCCTTGCCCAATTACTGAATACCTTGGATCTGGAACTTAGCTGCCTCTTGAGTCTTAGCATAGCAATTCTCATTTGGAGGAGAGGAGGCCATCCTTGATGGAAAGGTAATTCTGATTTTGAAGGCAGGGACACATGGCCTCACTCACCCAAAGCCGGTTATACCTAGTTGCATGCGCAGGCTCAGGCTGCTTGAGCAGGAGAGCTCCATTGATGATGGAAAATAGATTTCTGCTCTGGCTTGTCTTGGCCCCTCCTTTATAGGACTGACAATGGTATCACTGGTCATTCTCTGCTCTTTCTTCACCTGCTTAACCTTCCCCCCCCTTACCTTTCAAAATGCAGGTGTGCCTAGGTGTTTCTCGGTACCAGATGTTCCTTGTTGACCTCATTATTGGCTTTCGCCTGCCTCATCAGCTCCAATCATCTTTGCCTTTTTCATAGTTTAGATTAGTTTAGTCTTTATTTATTGTTACAGTCATTTGACAAAACATAAAATCAGTTTTACAGTTTACACAGTAAACAACATTTATAGGCTAAAACATGATCTAATAAAACAAACTTTTTCAGGGTTGCTTCTCTATCTTCCCATGTTGGCTTAGGGAGGGAGAGGCTTTACATGGAGCAGTTCCAGCACTTCACATGTCAGACTGGAATAGAACAAGCTATTCTTGGGGCAGAGTGCTGTAACCTTGTTCCTCAGTTAGAATTTGTTTTTCACAAATTCTTGCAAGCATTCTGTATTTCTAAGAATGTCTTAGGATGTTATCAGTACTATAGTTGCTGGCTATAGGAAAGGTTTCAGGGAGAGTTTAGGTTTTTCTTTTTTCAGCCTTGAAGCTTGTATCCATGCAAACATTCACCCTTTCTAATTCTAGCATAAACCAGATGATAAAAGGCATAAAATGTACAGTGACCTGAAAGCAAGTCACCTAACAATCATGAAATTGCTTATGTAAATAAAATAAGTTAATATCTGATCCCTTATAAAAAGCATTTTATATTTGGTTCATCTATGGGTCATAAGCAACATAATCCACTATTATGGGTTCAAATGGGGCACCAGAATATGGGAGGTGGAAATAGCTGGAGTCAATGCAAGTTTCACTTCTGTCCCTCACACTACTATAATGCTCTTTACATAGAGCTGCTTTTGAAGATAGAAACTTTCAGCTTGTTTAGAACATAGCAGCCAAGTGCTAATTTGGGCTCACCATTTCAAAAGGGGCTGCCAGCTTCTTCAGAGAGAAGGTAATGACACCAAAATCTCAGTGCAGGATATTCCTGCAAAAACAGGTTGCCAACTGCAGCAGTGTTGCAGTAAATCAGGGTGGAGACAGAAACCATGAGTTGCCTGCCTCAGAGGCAAAAGGGAGGCATAAGTTAGGGTGCTGAAAACACAGCATGGCTAAATAGCCCCAGTGGTGCTAGGCTCAGTTCAGTGGGGGTAATGGGAAAAGGTGTTGGCAGAGTTTGAGTATGCAAAGGAAGTGGAGTACTGACTGTTTAAAGAAAAATAAATAGGTTTATTAAAGAAGAATGAACTGTTATAGAACACAGAAGTGAGAGAACCTTAACTGTCTAACCTAACTGCTGAAAGAAGAACAACAAGCAAGAAGGAAGCTCTGCAGGAGTAGGAAGTCTCCAGAAGAGTCAATCAGGAGATGGCAAGAACATAATTTGAAATTGTGAGCATTCCCTAATCTAGCTATGCTAACTAAGCCACCGGTAGGGTGATCTTCAGATCTTCTTCATAAGACTGTACTGTAAACCTTGCATATTCCAACAAAAGGTTCCTGGTTTATGGGTGACTCTAGTTGGGTTAGCCTTTTCCCCAGGAAGGCTTCCTAATATATCAGGCCATTCTTCTATGCTAGGTACCTAGATTAGTGTAGAAAAACATGCTGATAAACTGCTAATATATGTCAGAGAAAGAGGAAAGGAATGTATTCATGCTGGCCATCAAGGAACAACAGAACTTGTGCCTTTTCCTATATAAAAACGTATCTTCCTTTATCATGAGGCAGCAAAGACCCTCAAGCTCTGCAAGGACTCAGAAAAGGCTGTTGGGGAAGAAACTCAAAGTGACTGGGGGGAACATATGAAGTTTTCCATAGGAACAGTTCTCTTTTCAGAAATTTTCAAAGAAGAAATGGCCTCCCCTAGTTCATGAATTTAACTCGACATGTCAAAAACATATTCCCTAGCAGAGCTGTTGCCCTGAGTCAAATCTTGTTGTTGCACCGATGGCAGCCATGTTGTCCAGAAAAATTGTTCCAAAGAACCAAGTGAGATTGTTAAAATAATCCACATATGGCAAAAGCAGACAGACACAGTATAGAACCATGAAGCTTTGGGCTGCAGAATCTCTAGCTGCCTCAATAGCTGCCATCAGCTGCAGAATCTCTAGTTGCCTCAATATCTCTCATGTGAGCATGTAAGCTCCTAAATTAAAATAACAAGAGTATCTTCACAGACTGGAGGGTGCAACTGCATCCATGGCAAACAGCAGTCTGGACTCTATAAAAATTATTCTCATATTGAAGACTCACTGTAATCTATGGCTAAGAATAGTGGATCTGAGCACATCTTGTCTGCTGGATCAGGAAACTTTTGGGTTTACCTTAAATGACATTCTTTTAGAGACTTAAGGAAAGAAGAATTGTATGCTGCCTTCATCTAGAAGAGAGGATAGATGATCCAAAAAATGTTCCTTTAAGTCTTTTTGCCCACAAAGAAAACTCTCCAGATTTTACAATGAATACAGAAGACCTACACGGTGAAGATCTAATCTGAACTTCAAGTTTACTATGCAGCATAACTTCTCTGGCCAGTTTTCTGATGAAGCTCATTGGAAAACTGACACTGGTAGATGGCAGTCTGGTTAAAGATAACGGCAGACCACTGGGTGCAAAAGTTGATAACAAGGGATTGTCTAAACAAATTCCAGCTTCTAAAAAGAGCAGAGTTTGTAGGAAGCATAAGGGAGTTGCTGTGAGACGCTGCTGCTGCTTCTGTCGCCCATCCAGGGATTGTCTGTAGAGTTTACCTGTCTTCCTAACAGCAAATTCCACTAATTCCCCATGTCTTCATATAGGACAAGAGGAAATGCACAGCAGATGCCATCAAGTCACCTACTGTCATTGAAGCAGTAGAGTCAGTGTTGTTATATCAAAGTCATTCCGTGTGTACTCAATTTTTTTCATAGTTCTTTGAAAGGGGAACTGGAGAGCTATCCTTAACTTCAAATATGTGAACATGTGGATGAAGCACAAGACGTTCAAGGTAGAAACCTTGATTCATAGCATTAGCCCTTCATTTTGAAGAATTCAAGGCATCTGTAGATCTGAAAAGCCTACCTTCATGTTTCAAAGAGATAATGAATCTCAGAATATGAAGCAGTACCTACATGACCCTTCGCAGCCAACTTAAGGCAGCCTTGTAGGGTTTTCAAAGCAAGAGATTGAGGTGGTTTGCCATTGCCTTCCTCTGCATAACAGCTCTGGAAATCTTTGGTGGTCTCCCATCCAAATAGTAACTAGATCTAATTCAGTTTAGCTTCCAAAATCTGATGAGATCGGCCTAGCTTGGGCCATCCAGGTCATGGCCTTCTTGAGGTAACACCCGGGGAAAAGGTATTGGACTTAAATGATGATGCCTGACAAACTGTATCTTTATCTAAAACACAGTAAAGAGTCACCTAATAATGTTGCTGTCCATTCAACACTTAGACATAGTAATCAATTCAATCAGCAATTTTTTCTCTCTCCCTCAGAAGGAAAAGGGAGACGCTAATGGAGGCAGCTAAGGAGATGGTCAAAACAAGAGAAACAGATCTGATGTTTCTAGTTCAGTTCCATGTTTTAAATGTCCCTTGGGCAAATTCTCACTGGAGAAACATATGATGGCCAATTCTGCAGTTTAGAACAACATCTTGACCAAAACATATCTAAGAATAACTGTTTCTCCATCGCTGAGGTGTAGCAAGAAATGTTGGATGATGGCCCAACATTTTATGTTGTACCTTAAAGATGGAGAAAGACTTTTCAAATCAGGGAAATGACCCAGATTACTGTGAATACCAGCCTTCAAGGCTAGGGAACCCACAGCTAAGAATGTTTTGTTTGTGGCTTCTGGAAAGGGGTGGAGAACAACTCCAGTATTAATTGATTAGAACTCTATACAATTCATCTAGCTTTGTTACACTTCCATCTCAGGATTCAGAATCCAAACATATGCATTCTGACCAACATGACTGCTCATATGAATTGACAAGAGGGCATCCTTTCATCAAGAGGCAGAGTTCCTTCTCTGTTGAATGGACATATCTTGCTTCCTTGGGAGTGGAACACTTCAGTGACAACAGCAACGGTCAAACCAGTTGGCAAGTGGTTGTTCCTCCCAGAGATCTTCCAGGAAATATCCACAGTACATTTTCTTGTGATGCATTATGGTTAAGACCCCCTGTCTTGGAAACCATGAAGAGTACTTGCATATCTCCATATGCAGAACATGTTCATTCTGAAAGTGTGGTTCATTTTTATTGTCTTCCATCTGACCATCAAAGGCAAGAAAGTCTCCAAGGCATTTCATTAGCAGATGGTTACAAAAGTGCATTCACATCACCTATGAAGCTCATAGGATAAAGACTCTGGATGGAATAACTGTTTCTAGTTCTAATTCTTTCTTTATTTCCTTTCAAGTTTTTCTTCAGTGGTGTTATATTTTTCTCATTTATTCTAGCTCCCTAGTTACATTCTGTTATTGGAGAGTAGTAACACATAATAGAAGTCAGTAGAGAGCTGCATATGGCTCTGAACTGGAAGAGGGAAAGGAAGTTAGTCCCCGCCTTTCATAGACCCAAATTTTACTTGTATTCCAGCTTCTTGTTCTAGGGAAATTTAGAATGAGAACAGGTAGTTTACTGTGTTGTGAAAATCATTAAATCTTATTGCATTCACAAAAATCTTAACACTTGCTTTTTGGCTGCCATGTAGTCATTTGATTCATCATCATCATCATCATCATCATCGCAACAACAACAACAACAACAATAACAATAATAATCATCTTTCAATTTTATTTATTGCTCAATCCTGCAGAGCTTGCTGGCTCTGAGCGATTTACAGTTACTCATATACACACGGGGCTAACAATGATTCAAAGGGGTAAGTGAAGACAATATATAAATCTTTAAATCACACACGTTCGCAGTCGACGAGGAGTTTGTTTAGCTGTAGGGTCAGACATGTTCCAACGGCATTTTCTCTCGGCATGGCTTGATGTCGTCAGCTTTTTCTCCAGGACTGCTTCAAGTTGCAGCGCAGCACTGCCACCGCCTGGCCGGATGGCCCATTACAGGCTTTCTTGATGCCGAAGAGTTCTTTCTAGGCTTTCGATCTTACGCGCTGGACATTACGTTCGCCGGCTAACACCTCCCCCACTGGGGGGTTTAGTGTGCCCACCGTCTCTAAGGAGTGGTACCCATTTTATCTACTCGCTGAAGCTTTCGAACCGCCCAACAGCAACTGCCCAAACTGATAATGTTCGACTTTCCATTATAACATTACACTGTACCCCATGATATATTTATTAATTTTAAAAATAATGAAAAATATTATCTATATATCTAATTCCCAAGGTGCCCCCTGTGTGCGGATATCTAAATCCGCACATTGGGGAAACCTGGGGGGCAGGGACATTTTCCTGCGCACTTCGGGCAATCTCCAGGTGTGCAGAAAAATATGAAAAGTTGGAAAAATATTTAAATTACCTAAAAAGTAAAAGAGCATTCCCTGCGCATGCACAGAGAATGCTCTGAGAACTCTGGTGGGCCGGTGGCTGGAAGCTGCTTGGGCCTCGCCACTGGAGCCTGGGTGAAGGAGATCGGCGAGGCTGCTGAGTCCTTGCCGCCGGAGCCCGGGGTATGGGGGGTGGAGGAGATCAGAGAGGCTGCTTAGGCCTCGCCGCTGGAACAGGGGGGGAAGAGGAGTTTGGCAGGGCCCGGCGGCTGGGCCGCTCCAGCTACGTGAGGCGGGGGGGAGGGTGGGGTGAGGGAGTCGGGGGGAGGGGGGTGGAGGAGATCAACGAGGCCATGGGCCAAGGCGGGGGGAGGAGGAGGAAGTCGGCAGCCAGAGGGGGAGGGAAGGAGATCGGCGGAGGATGAAGGAGCCGGGGGGGAAGAAATTGGTGGGGACCAGCAGCTGGAAGCCGCTCAGGCTGCACCGCCGGTGGACGGTGGGGGGGAGAGGGCTTATACTGCTGCCGACTTCTCCTGCTCTGCATGGAGCTCTCCCCCCCCGCAAGTATTGCAGGTCTCCTTTCTTGTCCACTTCTAATTTTGCTGAACTTGATCAAAACAAATGCAGTTGTTTACCTTCTGTAAATACATTATTACAATAAATTATTATAAGCACTATACAACCACCACAACCCTGTTTCCCCGAAAATAAGACCTACCCCCAAAATAAGCCCTAGCAGGATTTCTATGCATTTGTGGTATAAGCCCTAGTGTGTCTTCTTGAGAAAAATTAAATATAAGACAGTGTCTTATTTTCGGGGAAACACGGTACTACCACCACCAATAATCTGGTGGTAATAACGGGGTGATGGGATGGCCCAGTATAAGATCCCGCTACAGTATTGCGATGGGGTCGGGGCCGTTGAAACGGGCTTTGGGTACATCTATAGGTCACCATCTGAGTCAATTGATTTGATTAAATTGGTATCATCTTTGAGCACTTTATCATTGTTAACTATGGTTGATTTTATTCTGTTTTTAATGTTTTATGTGGCACATGTTGCCCTTATTTGTAAGCCACCCTGAGACCGCTCGCGGGGAGAGCGGGATATAAGTGTAACAATAAATAAATAAAACTAAAATAAAATAAATAAGTTATAAATTATTACAAAACAAAGTTAATGTCCTCAATGTGTGTGATCAGTGCCTTCAAGTCACTTCCAACTTATGGTGACCATATAAATTAATGACTTCCAAAACATCCCCTCATTAACAGCCTTGCTCAGTTTAGTAAACTGAGGGCCATGGCTTCCTTTATTGAGTCAATCCAGATCATGTTGGGTCTTTTTCTTTCCCTGTCTTCAACTTTTCCTAGTGTTATTGTCTTTTCAAGTGACTCTTACCTTCTCATAATGTGACCATAGTATGACAGCCTCTGTTTAGTCATTTTGGCTTCTAGGGAGAGTTCAGGCTGGATTTAATCCAGAACCCACTGATTTGTCTATTTGGAGGTCTGCAGTATTTGTAAAAATCTATTCCAACACCACCTTTCAAATGAATCAATTTAGTTCCTGTCAGTTTTCTTCACTGTTCAACTTTGTCATCCATACATAGTAATAGGGAATACTATGGCATGAATTCCGTTGATCTTGGTTGCCAGCAACACATCCTTACATCCTTAAGAATCTTGTCTAGAGCTCTTTTATGATTGCCCTTCCCCGTGTCAATCCCCTTCTGATTTCTTGCTTGCAGTCTCCCTTTTGGTTGTTAATGGAGCCAGGTATAGAAAATCTTTAACAATTTCTTCATCGTAATTCATAAAATTGTATAATTCCCTAGTAGTCATTACTTTTGTCTTCTTGATGTTCAGCTGTAATCCTTCACTAATTTCTGCCAGTAATGTGGTGTCATCTGCCTATCTCAAACTGTTAATGTTCCTTTCACCAATTTTCACTCCACCTTCATCTAACTGTAATCCAGTTTTCCTTATGATATTTTCTGCATATAGATTGAAGAGATAGGGAGATAAAAAGCATCCTTGCCTGCCACCTTTGCCAATTGGAAACCATTTTGTTTCTCCATATCTATCTATATATCTAATAGCCAAATTGCCCCCTCCGTGTGGATATCTAAATCCGCACATTGGGGGCACTTGGGGGGCAGAGAGATTTTCCTGCACACTTGGAGCAGTCTCCAGGTGTGCAGAAAAATCTAAAAAGTTGAAAAAATATGGGAGATATTTAAATCCCCCCCCAAAGTTTTCTGCGTGTGAACAGAAAACACCCTGGTAACTGTCTCGCTGCCGCTGCAAGGGGGAGAAGCCTTGGCGGGCCGGTGGCTGTGAGCCACTCAGGCCTCACTGCCACCAGTGCGGGGGGGAGGAGGGAGAAGGCTTGGTGGACTTCAGGGCTTCTCGCTGCCGCCGCTGGGGAAGGGGGCGGGAGAAAGCTTGGTGGACTTCAGGGCTCCTTGCCACCACCCCCAGGGAGGGGGGCAGGAGAAGGCTTGGCAGGCTTCAGGGCTCCTTGCCGCCAGGGAGGGGGTGGGAGAAGGCTGGGCAGGCGTCAGGGCTCCTCTTTGCCACCGAAGAGGGGGTGGGAGAAGGCTTGGCAGGCTTCAGGGCTCCTCGCCACCGCTGTCACGGGGGGGAGGCTTGGTGGGCCTCATGAGTCCACCTGCTGGGCTCACCTGCTGCCACTTCCTTCTCCTGCAGAGGTCCTGCTTCTGGAGGCTGGGAGCTGTGGGGAATACTCCTCCCACCCGCGAGTATCGTGGGTCTCCCTTCTTGTCTATATATTTAATAGCCAAGGCGCCCCTGAGTGCGGATATCTAAATCCGCACACTGGGGGCACCTAGGGGGCAAAGAGATTTTCCTGCACATTTGGGGCAATCCCCATATGTGCAGAAAAATCTGAAAAGTTGAAAAAATATACGGGGGATACTTAAATCCCCCCAAAAGTAAAAGAGCGTTCCCTGCACATGTGCAGGGAATGCTCTGAGAGCTGTTTCACTGCCACCGCTTGGGGGGAGGTCAAAGGCTTGGTGGACAGGTGGCTGTGAGCCGCTCAACCCTCGTCGCCATGGGGGGAAGCTTGGCGGGCTGGCCAGGCCTTCCCGCTGCTAGGGGAGGGAGAAGGGAAAAGGCTTGGTGGGCCAAGCTCAGGCCTCGCCACCATTGCCATGGGGGGCAGGGGAGATTTGGCGGGCCCAGTGGCTCGGAGCTGCATGGGCCTCACCGCCATTGCCAGGGGGAGGTTTGGCAGGCCCAGCGGCTCGGAGCCGCACAGGCCTTGCCACTGGGGCCAGGCAGGGGGAGGTTTGGCGGGTCCGGCGGCTGGGAGCCGCATGGCCCTCACCATTGAGGCCAGACAGGGGAGAAGGGTTACCTGTGGTGGCTTCCTCCTCTGCGTGGAGCTCTCCCTACCCCCCACGAGTATCGCGGGTCGCTGCTTCTTGTTGTATCCTAACAGTAGCTTCTTGTCCCAAGTACAGCACATCAAAAAAATCAGATGTTGTTGCACACCCATATATTTTAAAACCAACCATAACTTTTCATGATCCACACAGTGAAAAGCTTTGTTGTAATCTATGAAACACAAGCTGATTTTCTTCTGAAATTTTCTCGTGTGCTGCAGTAGCCAATGTAAATTTGAAATATGATCTCTAATACCTCTTCCTGAACATCTGGCATTTCTCATTCCATGTATGGTAACAGTCTTTGTTGTAAGATTTGAGCATCATTTTACTTGTGTGATAGATCCAGGGGGGCAGCTGTGTGTGAGAAATTAATATGATGGTGTGATAGTTGCTGCAGTCTTTGGCATCTCTTTTATTGAGATTTGGAATATAAATTGAACATTTCCAGTCTGCAGGACATTATGTTGTTTTCCTTATTGTTGGCATATTCTTGTTAAGATTTTCTTGGATAATCTTCCAATCTTGGATAACTGAGGCTATTGTAAGGGCCAACATCTGTTTTAACCAATTGTGAAATAAATATATGCATGTTTATATATGTTTTAATGTCTGTTATTTTTAAAATTCACAGATAGTATTATTTGGCCTGTATGTTTATGTTTTCTTAACCTTTAGGTACTTAATTCAGTTTGCTTTGGGTCAAGTTTTTCCACTTCTCCTTTTTTCAGTTAGAATCTAAACTCCTTAAAGTATTGCCCTCAGCTTCGCTGACACACAAACTCCCTCACCACATTAAGGTATGTGTCCAAGAGGAGTCCTTTATGCATTAAAATTTAACAGTGGCTGGGAGCGGCATGGGCCTCACCGCCATTGCCAGGGGGAGGTTTGGCAGGCCCAGCGGCTCGGAGCCGCACAGGCCTTGCCACTGGGGCCAGGCAGGGGGAGGTTTGGCGGGTCCGGCGGCTGGGAGCCGCATGGCCCTCACCATTGAGGCCAGACAGGGGAGAAGGGTTACCTGTGGTGGCTTCCTCCTCTGCGTGGAGCTCTCCCTACCCCCCACGAGTATCGCGGGTCGCTGCTTCTTGTTGTATCCTAACAGTAGCTTCTTGTCCCAAGTACAGCACATCAAAAAAATCAGATGTTGTTGCACACCCATATATTTTAAAACCAACCATAACTTTTCATGATCCACACAGTGAAAAGCTTTGTTGTAATCTATGAAACACAAGCTGATTTTCTTCTGAAATTTTCTCGTGTGCTGCAGTAGCCAATGTAAATTTGAAATATGATCTCTAATACCTCTTCCTGAACATCTGGCATTTCTCATTCCATGTATGGTAACAGTCTTTGTTGTAAGATTTGAGCATCATTTTACTTGTGTGATAGATCCAGGGGGGCAGCTGTGTGTGAGAAATTAATATGATGGTGTGATAGTTGCTGCAGTCTTTGGCATCTCTTTTATTGAGATTTGGAATATAAATTGAACATTTCCAGTCTGCAGGACATTATGTTGTTTTCCTTATTGTTGGCATATTCTTGTTAAGATTTTCTTGGATAATCTTCCAATCTTGGATAACTGAGGCTATTGTAAGGGCCAACATCTGTTTTAACCAATTGTGAAATAAATATATGCATGTTTATATATGTTTTAATGTCTGTTATTTTTAAAATTCACAGATAGTATTATTTGGCCTGTATGTTTATGTTTTCTTAACCTTTAGGTACTTAATTCAGTTTGCTTTGGGTCAAGTTTTTCCACTTCTCCTTTTTTCAGTTAGAATCTAAACTCCTTAAAGTATTGCCCTCAGCTTCGCTGACACACAAACTCCCTCACCACATTAAGGTATGTGTCCAAGAGGAGTCCTTTATGCATTAAAATTTAAAGTCCATATATTATATTATATTATATTTGTTACTACAATTAAAAGATATCAATTATTATTCCTCCATTTCAGCATATGATGTAAAAAGGAAAACAACAGAAAATAGTATTAGTGTATATAGAATTTGGCTTAAAAATGCCAGGTGTTTTGTTGTATGGACCTCACTGGCTTTATTTTTATTACAGAGCATCAAACATGTCTATATTTAAGTACATTAATAACTTTTTTGTTTTAAAATAGATTAGGCATATTTGTCCTGGGCATTGGTTATGTTCTAAAGGTCATCTCTGTTGGCCTCAGGATTCATGCTGTGCATTGTTTAATAAGCTGTCTGCACTTCATCTAGAGCTAGTTACCCGCTTCTGCAAACAGAGATGTTGTCAGATATCTCTGGTGTCGTTTTGTGCTTGTGGGATAGCAGGCAGGTTTCATTCGTTACATGAAACAGTCAAGGGTTTGAAGACAGTCCTGTGCAGATGAAATATACATCTTTTTTAGTTCATTGCCTGATAATCATTGGAGTGGGACGAAAGTGACAACTTATGCTCTGGTTTTATGCAGACATGCCATGACTGATACGGCCTCACTGAATAGGTGAACTGCTTCCTATTTCTTGTAGCAATAGTATATTCCACCCCCCTCCCCTGTAACTATTATTTTCATGCAGAAATAACTGAACTAGTATAACAGGAATCTGTGATTATTTACTTCAAAACTCTGTTTCTGTCTTGGCTGACCACTATTTATTTCTCTCTGTGTTACTTACGTCTTTGAACTATCTAGGTCAGATGTTGGCTGGCACTTCTTGATCTGATTCTGCCCTGACTCTGTGATATCTCAGTGTGATGGCTTAAGGGGTTTAATCACATCATTCTAAACTTAAACAAAAACTAAGTTACTGAAAACACAGCATTTCTTCTGTATTTTATCAGAAGTAGAGGAGGAGGCATAACTTCTTTCTTCAGTAAGGCATGTACCTTTTGATCACACAGATCTTTATACATTCCTAAGTTTGCCTTAGTACTTGGAAAAGTAACATTATACTTCTTGGAAAAAATGGTTGCCAAGGAAGAAATAGGAGGGGAAGCTGGTTGGTTAAGCTGAATCAATCATGAGCAAAGATGATGGCACCATAAATCCATACATAGCAGGTAACTATTCAAGTGGATGAAAGAAATTGTTCTCTTTGAGTTGAAACAGCTCATCCTCAGAAGAACATCTTTAAAAAACAAGATATAAGGGTGTCTTATGCCTGTTATATGAAGCTAAAATTAATTCAGTAGAACAGTGTATCATTCAAATCATTCAGAGGTTTGATATAATAATCAGGGTATATTACTTCATATGCTGTTATCAAGTAACACTAACATAATACAAATATGGGAAGTAGAGGTACAATACTTGTTAAATTTAAATTTAATTTTAGTGTTAATTAAACACAGTTTCTCAAAAGAAATGAATTATTTACATCATGAGCCCCAAAGCAGTAAAACAAAACAGTTGTTTTAACCAAGTAATTCTCTATTTGGTTCAGTGTGTCATTGTGATGTTTATTATGTATATATTTCTTATGGAACTAGAAACAAGGCCCATTGTGGGAAGAAATACAGCGAGCTCTAGAAAGAAGCTCCAGTTGAGTGTCCTGGCTGTGGCTGGTGGGGTGGCAGAGGGAAGGGGAAAATGGAGGTGAGCCATGTTTATTTCCTTCTGCTTAGCTATAAGGCAGGGCTGTCTCAAGTAATTTTGCTGTTCTAAGTGGCTAGTATGTCGTTGTAAGTAAGTAAGTTTATTAAGAACAGTCATAAGACCAGCAAAATGAACCAAAATGTTAAACACAGAGTCTACAACATAAGAACCTTACAAGCTTAATTCCTAAAATACCACACCGGTCAATTCCATCATTAATGGCTTGAGTTACAGTACATTGCGCTTTTTAATTACCAAGTAACAATATTTAGCAACATTGCGTGTGACAGAATCATAAGTATCAGCCAGTAAGAACTTCATCAAGCATTCCTCGGCATATGTAAGATAATTAGCCAGGGGTTTAAAGCGTGCGAGAAGGGGTATCAGCAGCTGCTGTCTCTCTTCATCATACATAGGACAATGGAGTAATAAGTGGCTAGTATGGGAGGAGAGCCACATGGTAACAGGTATGGTTCCGTTCAGTGTTCAGTGAGTTAGTGTGACCTAGCTCACAATTTTGTAGCCTCTGGCTCCCACATTTTTGTCTTAGCTAAGGAAAGATGGCTCCAGAGCAAACTAATTTATGCAGTAGCTGAATTGCTCGCTCACAACATTAATGCCAGTAGCTCACAAACTGGAATTTGTGCTCACAAGACTCCACAGCTTAGAGGGAGCATTGCTTTGTTTTCCCCCTCGGATGGTCGTGGCCCCGCCCCCAGCGTGCCCGGCGTCATAACGTCACTTCCTGGTGACGCGCACGCCGGGGTGGGGTTCCCCCTGGAGCCCGATCCGCCGGCTGCGGGGAACGAGCCTCTGGGGCGGGGTTTTCCCCGCCCCTCAGCGGGACTTGGCAGCCCTAATAATCACACTGTGTACAATGCCAAAATATGCATGTTGTTAATAATATTTTAATTTCCATTGAAGAGTTTGGGACGGCAAGGGCATCTGGGAATATTTGCAGCCAGTTCTAATTTCTTACTTCAGAGCCTATATGGGTTGCTTAGTGGTATACACAGCAGTCTGGAGGAATTGCATAATCTCTTTTTGGGAGTTACCAATGGGAAGAGTGAGCAGTATTCTGAAAATGTGCTGCTAGAGGTACTGCTACTTTCATGCATGTTTTCAATTAATACCTAATCCTACCTGGAGTTGAAGCCCCCAGGGCCAACTATTGATAGAGCAATGTAAAGCTGTGTGTTTTAGTTTACATATACTACTTTTAAATATAGTTTTCATGGTTATTACAGATGCCAGAGAGTCAAATATCAACCTAAGACTTTGCTGAAAATGCATTATGCAGAATTATGATAATGCCATGTTCTGCTCTCATTTCTCTGTGTAGACAATGCCATAAACTTTCAAAAGTGACTGTATGTATAACAAAATGGTTGTGGTGAACAGGTATTTATATGCAAGGTACCATCAAGAACAATCTCTGGTAGTTACACAGGGTCTCCCCCCCCCCCCCCACCCTTTACCTCACACCCTTCGCTTTTTGGGGACAAGA
>NW_015164665.1:483562-487935 GCF_001447785.1 Gekko japonicus | reverse complement strand
AAGAGTGTCTGGATCAGAGATTTGAACCCTTTTTGAGCCTGCAGGTACCTTTGGAATTCTGACACAGGATGGTGAGCATGACCACAAAATCACTGCTGCAGGAGGTAAAGCCAGCCACAAAGTGGCTGCCACAAGAGGCAGAGTCAACCACAGAATGTTAGGGAGTGAGGTCATGCATAATCTTCACAATCAATCAGATCTTCTGTGGCCAACTAGAAACCCTGGGGGGGCAAAAGCCCTACCTGGCCCTGCCCACTTTCTCGAAACACTTGGTGGGCATCATTTTGGGGGCCCCTGGTATAGATTCACAGGGTCTTCCCTTGAGGATGTGCCTATGAAATGAGAGTAATATGCATGAGTTTTTGGATTTTGCTGTCATGTAAAACTGGTGACTTCTCTCTTACTGTGAAAATTGGACATAGGATTGACTCAATGAGTGAGTCTTGCTCTTCTTTGTTTTACACTTCTAGTCCTGTGTGAAGGAGGGTCTCCTGAGGTGAGAGAGGTGGGCTTCTGATACATTTGGAGCTCATACCATTATGAAGATGCACTGAGACTGCATGTAGAGCAATTTATAAACCTTTATATGCAATATTAAAATATATACAAACCTTTATAAACCTTTATATGCAATATATATGTTTTATTCACAGTCATTGACCAGCACATAGTACACCAATGGCATATCTTGCAACATAAATGATACATATGACATTAAAATAGAAGCATAATTTTAAAAGCAGGTTTTTTAAAAAAGGGGAAATTATATGCAATATATTTTCATATATGATAATCCAAAGTTTATGTGAAACTGGTCATACTTGCATTTTAAATATATACAATATAGCATGTACAAGAAAACCAGTTAAACATGCATAGATTTTATATAGTATTGAATTACTGCACTAGTACATGGGTGAGTAGTGAGTGGCCAGTCAATTTCACAGTAATGCTAACCACTGCTGTTTGAAATGCTGCAATTTTAAAAAGACGTTACCTCATATTATTAAGAGGTGTTCTACTAAATATTAAGTATACATTATTGTCTTTTCTGTGATGAAGTTACTGAAATCATGCATTAGCCATAAATTGCAAAAGTTCATGTTCTGATTATTGGCAGTTTGTCCATTTAACTGGGATATTCATCTGACTTTCCTTCTTTGTTGTAAATCATATTAGGCAGCCAACTTCTCTGCATGGTTTCCCTCCAATAATTAAATCTAGCATTTCCAGCTGCTGTAAAATTTGTTGCCCTTTTCTCTTCAGTTATGTTTCTTCATGCATATAACTTGGACTTCTCTATAGCTTTAATTTTCACTCTGTGCCAATTTATAGGCTATAGTTAAGCAGCAATAAACTATACACATTTTATTTTATGGCTTATGTAGAATATGAATGTTAATGTAAATACAGTCTTAGTTGATGCAAAAGGCACAAGAAATTTCTAGCAACTAGCTAGTTTTCTTACCAAAAAACAGTTTGACCTTACTCTTCGTTTTCTGCTGAGGCCCAGAGCTGCTTGTTTTATTATCAGTTCAGTCTAGTCATTGGGTAGCCTAGATACACATTCTTTCCCATGTGCATGAATTTACAAATTCCACTTTTTTGAGCAAAGTAATCCTAATATTAATCACAGGAATAGTAAAATTATCTCTGGTAGGAACAATCAAATATACAATACAACCATGAGGCAAAACTGCTTCTCTAGCATCAATAGTGCTATACCTGAATAGTGCATAGTAAAGATAAATGTGTAACACAATTAGTGAAAGGTGCATGGCATTTGAGGACTGAATTGCTAAAAACAATAAGACAAACAATGAGCAGTTCTTCTAATATATCAGGAGCAAGAAATTGACTGTGGAGGCTGTTGAATCTTTGAACGAAAAAGAAATGAAAGGATTGCTTAAAAAGAAGGGGTAATAAAATAACAATTAGACTCAGTTGTCAGAAATCATTGGGACCAGATGAGTTATATTAAGTATATTGTAATAATTCTTTGCCCACCCCCCCCCCCCGGAGGGGATTTTTTATTGCATTTTTTAATAGACTACAAACTACAACGAAAAAATTGGGAAGAGGTAACTACATCTAGGGAGAAAGGAAAGAAAACCACAGCTAACTAAAACCTCAAGAATAGGAGATCATCACAACAGTTTGTATAAATGTTAATCTTAAATTGCTAATATTACTTTGAACATAGTCGCCTATGCTAATTTTTTGGGGTTTTTAACCAATGTTTTAACCATTCAAGAGAACCCCCAGAGCAGCCCACAATAAAACTAAAGTTTAAAGGCACACTTCATTTTGTCTTATCCTTATACTAATACCCAAGTTGCCCCCTCCGTGCGGATATGTTGGATCCCCAAGCATCGAGAATAAATCCACGTTTTCAAGAAAAGCAAAATTTATTTCAAAGCGTTGAAGACATACTCAAACACGTTCTTTGTTAGAACTGGGGATACACAGTTAGGTCAAGCATAATAAAGGAAATTCAAACAGATACAGATCCAATGAATAGCATTCCCGCTGGCGGGCTAATGAAACGGTTGCGCGCCCAGTCCATGGGAACCAGGCAGAACATCAGACAAAACACAGGTGCAGTACTCATGAGAAAAGCAATAGGCAAGCATTACAGCATCTTCTCCCCCACACAACCTCCAGCAGTTATCTTGTGCATTCCAACGCAGGAGCAGGATGATAGAAAACAAGCCGGGTGCAACAGGGAAAGGATATGTACACAGAGGTCACAGAAAACAGAATGGCAGCTTGCTGACATACTGCCCCCCTTAAAATACACTTACAACACACCTCCCGGGTCGGGCGGGAGATCTCCCGGGCTGGGCGGGAGACCTCCCGGTTTGTCCGGGAACCTCTTGTGGAAACTACGGATCAGGTAAGGGGCCCGAATATCCCCTTCTTCCACCCATTCGCGGTGCTGGGGACCGAAATCAACCCATTCGATAAGGTACCAGAGTTTACCACGTTTCACTTTACAATCAAGGATATCAGCGATCTCAAAATGTTCATCCCCTTCCAAAATGACAGGTGGAGGAGGAGTAACTGCTGGTCTCCAGGGAGACGGGCCAGGATCCTTCTTCAACAGGCTCATGTGAAAAACAGAATGCAGAGCACGTAAATTCTTAGGCAAAACAACATCAACCGCCACATCATTTATGACTTTACGCACTTTGAATGGACCAATGAACTTCCACCCCAATTTCCTGCTAGGTCGCAGCATCTTAATGTTCTTGGTCGAGACATACACAAGATCCCCAGGTTTCAGATCAAACCCCACCACCCTACCCTTGTCTGCCTGGGTCTTGTAAGCAGCCTTGGCTGCGTCAAGTGTTTGGCATAGCAGAGGCCATGCATTTTGCAAGGACATACACCATGTATCAGCATCCCCCACAGGACGTTGGCCCATCCCCTCCAAGAAAGGGAGGGGGGGACTGTCGTAACCAGATACAGCTTTATAAGGAGACATGCCTGTGGAGCTATGGACCGTATTGTTATAACAATATTCAGCAAGAGGCAACAATTCACACCAATCATTCTGTTGATAATTAGTAAAACAACGCAGATATTGTTCCAGAGTCTGATTAACCCTTTCCGTTTGTCCGTCAGTTTCAGGATGATACGCGCTGCTGAGCCCTTGTTCCACCCCTAAAATGGAAAGAAGTTCCCTCCAAAACTTAGAAACAAATTGGGTCCCCCTGTCAGAAATTAATTTAGCAGGTAATTGATGAATTTTCACCACGTGAGACATAAACGATTTCGCCAACCTCTGAGCTGTAGGCAAGGAAGGAAAAGGCACAAAATGAGCTTGCTTAGAAAATAAATCAACAACCACCCAAATAACAGTGTTCCCTTTGCTCGCAGGGAGGTCAGTAATAAAGTCCATGGACACCACTTCCCACGGTCTCGATGGGGTAGGGAGTGGCTGCAGAAGACCAGGAGGCTTGCCCACTCTGGGTTTAGTCAAGGCACAGGTTTGGCAGGACCGAACAAAAGTCAAGAGGTCTTTGCGCATCTGTGGCCACCAGAACTGTCTGCGGATGAGTTGCAGAGATTTAACAAAACTCCAATGCCCTGCCAGTTTCGAACCGTGAGCAGACTCCATCACCTCCCTCCTCATTGAAATAGGCACATACAGTTTGTCTCCAGAATAAATCAGACCTTCAGGGCTACGGACACAATCTGGCAACGTTTTCAGGGAGGCATCATCATCAGCAGTAAAAGCAGACATATATTTCTGGACCCAGGCCCCCCCCCCCAAGGCACCCGTGAGGTGTACTCCCGTCGGGGGAGCGGATTACGTGAGAGTCTGTTTGACAAGGGATTGTTCCCGGAACCTGGGTCTACCTCGGAGA
>NW_015164665.1:463245-482046 GCF_001447785.1 Gekko japonicus | reverse complement strand
GGGAGACCGGCCGGGGGGGCGGGGGGCGGACACCGGCCTCGCCGCTGCCGCCGCCGCCTCGGGAGATCGAGGGGTGGGGGGGTGGAGGAGACGGGGCTCTTCTCCCCCCCCCTGGGGGCGGGGGGCAGACACCGGCCTCGCCGCTGCCGCCGCCGCCTCGGGGAGATCGAGGGGTGGGGGGGTGGAGGAGACGGGGCTCTTCTCCCCCCCCGCGAGTATCGCGGGTCCCCCTCTTGTCTTTTCTAATCCTCAATTTGTATGCACGCTTAGGGGCATGTTAAGTATATTATTGATGGATATGATTTGGGTTGAATCTTGATTATGATCTGAATGTATGTCTTGGATAAATAATAATAATAAGAGATTGGATTTATACTCCGCCCTTCACTACCCAAAGGTGTCTCAGAGCGGCTTACAAACTCCTTTCCCTTCCCCTCCCCACAACAGACACCCTGTGAGGTAGGTGGGGCTGAGAGAGCTCTTGACAGAAACTGCTTGTTTTCTAGAACAGCTCTTATCAGAACTACGGCTTGTCCAAGGTCATCCAGCCTGGTGCAAGTGGAGGAGTGGGGAATCAAACCCGGTTCTCCCAGATCAGAGTCCGCGCACTTAACCACTACTCCAAACTGGCTCTCTAAATAGTCTAGAACCAGAGTTTCTTAAAGGCCACTTTCTTCTATTGTTGTGGGTGGAGTATAAATGTTTAAATATGCATTCACATGTATTGAAGGCTTTAGTTTAACACTGAGGAAGAATACTAAAAAATATGCTTTTTCAAAAGAGAAGTCTCAAGAAATTGATAAAAACATGTCATCTTAGTGTGGTCTCTTATTGCTGTTTAATAGCTGCAAAAGAGAGGGAAGGGAGAATGAGCAAAAGCTCACTGAGGTATTTGATTAGGCAGAGACAGCTCTTATTTTCTTTCTCTCTTCCCTAAAAAAAATTATCCCCATCTTCAATTTTCCAAAGCTGAGCTTCTGTGTATATGATATGACATTTCTTGAGAAGCAGCATGACATTATAGCATAAGCTTTCTCTTTCACCCTGAAATTCGCCTCTTAAGGATGTAATAACCATTGTCTCTTTATGTAACAACCTTCAGATATTATTAAATTGCAAACTATGAAAGTTTTTTTTTAAATTGTAAGAAAAAAACCTCCAAGTTTTCACATGTTTATAAAAAGGAAAGACACCCTATTACAATGCACTTTGGGGAAATGGTGCATATCTTTTCATGTAAATGAGAAAATTTTGTAAGCTCTGGCTTCCCTGACAAACTAAATCAGTGCAGTGTGCAACTTGGAGTTTTGTTTATTCAACACTTCTCTCAGAAAGGGTTCTTACCAGTGGAGAAGACCCTAAGGTTCCCTGGGTGACACCAGCTTCTCTCCTACATGCTTGTTCTCATTGTTATATAATTCTGTAATCTTAGTCCTATTGCTTTACTCATTGAATGTCTTGTGTTGTCTGATTGCATGGTTTTATATTTTGTAATCCACCTTAAGTCTCAGCAAGAAAGGCAGGCTATAAAGTAAAAAAAGTAAATAAATTGAGTTTTAGAGCTCCAAGATGGGATACACTTTAGGGTTATCCTTTTTTCGACTAATGTAAACTTCCAAATGGTAATGCTGACAGGTGATCCATCTGTTAAATTTGTTTTTGTTATTGTTCAGTCACATAGTCGATCCACATCACGCCAGGCCCTCCTGTCTTCCTTCGTGCTCCGGAGTTTGCTTAATTTCATGTTCGTTGCCTCGATAACACTGTTTAACTATCTCATCCTTTGCCATTCCCTTCTTCTTTGACCTTTAGTCTTTCCCAGCATCAGGGTCTTCTCCAGTGAGTGCTCCCTTCTCATTTGGTGGCCAAAGTATTTGAGCTTCAGCTTCAGTATCTGGCCTTCCAGGGAACAGTCAGGGTTGATTTCTTTTAGGATTGACTGATTTGATCTTCTTGCAGTCCAGGGGACTCTCAAGAGTCTTCTCCAGCACCATAATTCAAAAGAATCTATTCTTCGGCGCGCGACCTTCCTTGTAGTCCAACTCTCACAGCCATACAGTACTACTGGGAATACCATTGCTTTGACCATACAGACTTTTGTTGGCAGGTTAATGTCTCTACTTTTTATTATGCTGTCTAGGTTTGCCATCGCTTTCCTCCCAAGGAGCAGGTGTCTTTTAATTACATGACTGCAGTCACCATCTACAGTGATCTTGGATCCCAGGAACGTGAAGTCTGTCACAGCTTCCACGACTTCTTCTGTTTGCCTAAGGAGTGATGGGGCCAGATGCCATGATCTTAGTTTTTTGATGTTGAGTTTCAAGCCAACCTTTGCGCTCTTCTCTTTCACTCTGAGCAAGAGCTCTTTAGGTCCTCTTCACTTTCTGCCATTAGAGTGGTATCGTCTGCATATCTGAGGTTGTTGTTTTCCCGAGCAATCTTAATTCTGGCTTCTTAATCATCCAGGCTGGCATTTCGCATGATGTACTCTGCATATAAATTAAATAAGCAAGGGGACAATATGCATCCTTGCTGTACTCCTTTTCCTATGCTAAACCAATCAGTTGTTCCATATCCTGTTCTAACTGTCGCTTCTTGACCCTTATACAGGTTTCTCAAGAGACTTGTGAGGTGGTCTGGTAATCCCATCTCTTAAATTTGTACCCTTCACTTTAAGTGGGGAAGTAAAAGTTAAAGGTTCCCTTGCTCGAAAGCCAATCGAGTCCGACTCTAGGGTTGCGGTGCTCATCTCCGTTTCCAAGCTGAAGAGCCAGCGCTGTCCAAAGACGTTTCTGTGGTCATGTGGCCAGCATGACTAAACACCAAGGCGTACGGAATGCTGTTACCTTCCCACCGAAGTGGGGAAGTATACATGCCTAAAAATATTCTATTTTATCCTTTCAGTGGTTCTGTGATTTTGGTTAGAGTAAAAGACAGTGACTGATCCAAAGTCACCTAAGCTTCATGACTGAGCGGAAATTTGAATACAAGTCTCTCTGGTTCAAATGTAATACTCTGATAGCTACACTGCTAGATATATGGCAGATACTTAGTACAGTATCGTTAGGGTTGTCAGGCACAGCTTTTGGCAGTGGGAACATGTGGATTGGGGGTGACAGCCATGACATCTCTTCCAGGAAATCTGGAGGTGACATCATACCTCTTTAGGAATCGCCAAGAGTGTTATGGTAAAACCATAGTATTTCTGGCAATTCCTAGAGACTGCCATCACTTCCAGGTTTTCCTGAGAATTGACAAGCACCTGACATCCGTTTACCAAAAAACCAAAAAAAATTCTTCTGCCACCACTCTGAATAGTGGTGGAAAACAGGAGCTGGGGTCAGGGGCTTGGCAACCCTGGATATAGTAGCATAGTAAAGAGACTGATACTGGGCTTGTTTTCCTGTAGGGCTTGTTTTCTTGATCCATATGTCTGTCTGGCTATTCCATATTAGATTGCTCTCTGAAAAGAAGGGCCTTCCCTTAAGGCCTACTTGATAGAATTACAGGTTTTCCATCATCATTTTAGTTGCTTACAATACTTGTAATAGGTGATCAAAGCACGTTTCATCCTCCTCCTAGCTAAACCTGTACTCATACTTCGTGTCTGTAATGTTCCTGCCTTTGTGTTGAATTCCATTGCATAGGTGGTACCAACAAAATTAACTAATTGTATGGACTGGCCAAGGACCCACTAGAAGGAAATTCAAATTGTAGTGCTACTAGCCCTTGAAATTATGATTAACTTGCAATTAACCAGAGTCCATTACCCAACAGAGTTCTTCGTTTAAGCATTGCTGCTATACCTGGGCTTTTGTAACCTGGTAGGCCATATGGTTACTTTTCTTTTACTTTTTTTTCTTGTTTCATAATTCCACTCTGGAATACTTTGCATCATCAGCAGGCTGTTAACATCTTCATCTGCATAGAATGAATTGGGTTATCTGCTGCCCATTTCCTTCATCACATCTGTCAGTCCAGGTGCCCTCCTCGGTACTTGAAAAATGCTGAGCAGACTCCTTCTCAGACTTCTGTTTCTTCTTTTCTGATTTTTTCCCCTTTATGTGGAATAACAATATAATGTATATAATATTCAGTACACATCAACAGCTTCCTCATCTGTTTTTAACAGGATATCTTTGGCTCCATTTTTTTTGGGAAAAAACCACTAACCTTTGAAATTAAAAATAATATATTGTTTAAATACAGCATACATTAACAAATTATGTAACTATAACATGAATGACCTTTTTGTTTATAGAAATCTGCAGGAGGTCTGTTCAGTGCATATCAAATTCTCTTAATGTTTTAAAATGGTGGTAACAAAATGGCTGGTCAAATAGGTTTTAATTCTGGTCAATGGTCAGTCAGTATTTATAATGCCAAAATTACTAGAAACATAAATGTCTTTAGATTCTTCTATCAAGCCATGAAGAAGTGAATTATTGAAAAGATAAAAATAAATTTGTTTGCTTTCTGTCAGAGTTCATATCCACAGCCAACCTTGATAGAAGACCCGAATGATTTAGACAAGTTTGCTTTGGAGATTCATAACATATGCTTGCTAGACAGAATTGAGTTATCTGTGCTCTGGAGAGTAAGTTATTGTAGCAGGAGCTGACAGAGATGAAGATAACTGAGGGAAATTCAATTACCTTTTAGTGTTTTCCTTCTAATAGGATTCTTAATGTGAAAAAGATCCTTAGATGATGCGCCTCTGTTGCTTGGTGAGATCTACTATGATACGTGCCTCTAGAATAAAGTGAACTTTCCTCTCTAGGCCTTCATTAGGAATGAAACACGTGGCTGCTTTTTAAAAGTATTAAATTTAAAGGATTAGATCAAACAAATTGTCAGCTGCAGACCACATATATTTTTTTAAAGCATGATTTTAAAATGTACTGCATTTTATTCATTAGATAACCATGAAATTCAATGATTACGTGTTGCTTTGCTAATCTTTTTTCACTGTCAACATGATCATATTATTTTCCTGTAGCCTTCTTGTAGATATATATTCTCAATTATTCCTCCTGTATTCAGCAGTGGGTCTGAAATTGGTTCGTATTCAGCCACCTAAGTTCCCTTTGAAACAATTGAAGTTCTGTTGTGTGTTGTTAAAAACTTTTATATTAAATAGACTGCCTAAAATATTGCCTGAATAAGGATCTTTCTTCAATCTTTTTTCAGTTTTTTGAGCTTGAAATTAAATATTTTACCTAAGATACTTCAACCCCCAGAAGATGAAAACAAGGAGGAATCATGGTAGTGCAGTTGGTCTTTGAAAATGTTCTGGGGTTTGGGAAACCTATTTTGGAAGCAAAGTTTACACTACAGGATGTCTATCTGCTTTTTTCTCTTTAGGGCGTTGCTCTCCTAAAAGAGATGGAGAAGAAATTAATGTAGGAGTTAATATAATGCCTGAGGAAAAGCCTGCATTCAGATAGCTGTTCAGCCATCACCCTGGCTTCCTGTTTCTAACCTAGCCTTATTTTACAAGGCCTTGTTCCTCTTCATGTGTTAAAATCTTTGTGATAGCATAGGCCTATATTAGCTGAATATATAAGTATTTTTTCAAGTTAACTTGGCTATTTTCATCTGGTTTAAAACCGCCCCCTTGTCAACCTGGCTGCTAAGGAGAGGTGTATGTGTGTGGACTCTTGATTTTCTAACTTTCCAGGCAGCAAACTGTGTATTGTTAACAAAATTTCTGTCTACTCTTTATTTGAGATATAAAGCCCCTAATTTGCATAGTATTTTGTTTTGATTTCTGTCACATTGGCCAATTTACAGTCCTTCATCTCATTGACTTAGAAATCATTGTTGCCTATGTTAGTTGACCAAGCTTTGATCCTGTGGGAAGGCCAAGTAAGAGTTGGTTCCATTTTAATAGATTTTATCTCTGAACTTCCAGTTGGAGCATGCTAACTATTTAGTGAATTCTTGTTTCTCATTATTTCTTTACTGGGAGATCTTGTAGTTCCTTTTATATTTAAAAACAGACTGACTCAAATTGTCTGTATTAAAACTTATTAGTCAATATCTGTCTAAATACCTGGCACTAGGCAGTGTAAGAATGACCTATTTTGCCATTTTTACGTCCTTTCTGATTTCTAGAAGTGTTTGATTTTGTTGAATTTTAAATGATATGTCCATTTTGATTTCTATTTTAATAAATGCTTTCTACTTTTTATTGTAATTCTGTGTCTTGAATATTTTGCTCACCCACAGATCCCTTTTGCTATATTACCAGAATTAAACTCAGGATTAAAACTGAAGATTTCCCCCAGAGGATTAATCTGGTATCTCTGGGTTCTTTTAAGAATCCATTGTGGTAATAGACACACCAAGATTTTTTTATAGGGGTTGGGTTTTTGATTTATTTGTTAAGACAATTTATATGCCGCTTCTCCAGAGACCTTCTTAAGGCAGCTTGGTGGTGGTGGAACAAAACCATGGTGTGGCAGGTGAGGGTGGGATGGCAGTATAAGCATGTATATTCCTTTCAGTCTTCTGCCCTGATTGATTTGATGACTATATGATGACTTGAGAGGGAGAAGCTGATAATATGATTAGTTGTAATTCAGTTATGATAAACACATCCAAAATCTGATTTTGTGACTAACAGTTTTCTTCGTCCAGAAGCTCTGTATATACTGTAGTATAATGAGTTATAATTCATGGCATGAAGTGTGGTTTTTTTTTCAGTTTTGTGGAGGCATAGACATAAAAATAACAATCTTTTTTTTCTTACAAAAATAGATTAATTTTTAAATTGTTTGCAAGATACAATTTTTAGAATTTGTTTTTATTCTTTGATCTTCAGAATATACTGTTGAATTCCTTTCATAGGCTAAACTCTTTAAAAATGAACATTTTTAATTTTTTTAATCTCTTGGATTTTAAACTGTATAATATTGTGTTGTTAACCGCCCTGAGCTCTGTGAATTCAGAGAAGGGTGGTATATAAATTGAAATTATAAATCAATAAATATAAATAAATAATTAACAAACTGGATTTTTTAAAAAAGGAGAGAAAAATCTGGTAAGAGGCAATTCCCTATTGGCTAATACAATGCATTGTAGTTCCTGGTAACTACAAAGACCAATTTCCAAGACCAGTAGGATAGATGCCAGGTATCCTTCCTCCAACATAAAGAGCCTTTCTTCAGCGGAAGAACCACTTATATGGAGGAAGTTTCCTTAGATTGGAGGCAAGCTTCAAACTTGACCCAAAATGTAAAATGGGATATAAATATTTTAATAAATAAACTTTCTCAGGAAATTGTTAGGCTAGGAGTATCTGCTTTAGTTGAGTGCTTTTTAGTACAACTAGTAATCAATATGGCTCTTTACTATATTTTCTTTAGAAGCCATAATGCATTTAAGATGTGTTTTTTCCCCCATTATGGATTTTATGATGCATTAACACAGTGATGTGTAAGATGAGATACAGAGCACTCATGCCACGGAAGTTACAAAGTCTAGTGGCAATGAAGGTTCACAAAGAGCTGCAAAGTGCCACTTCGGTGGATTTGCCCAAAACCTTGCTAGAGCTTGAAGGAGGACAATCTGTGTCTTTCTTCAAGGGATGACACAAAATGTTGCAGATGTTTAAGACTGCAAATCGAAACTGATCTTTGAAATCTCATCTTTTAATATACTTAGAAGATCTTCAAAGCTACTGAAATCATTTGTAGCCACAGTTAAGGGTGTTTGAATACTGACCAGTACAGCTCACCAGCTGTTTGCCAGCTGTGAACAGGGAACTAACTGATAATCAGTTTGCTGGTTGTGCTTAGTTTAACACTGTTCATCAGGTTACTTTTCAGGCATTCAAACATTACATGCTGGCATTTCACACATGCACTTTCTCACAGAGCCTGATTGCAGTCCTGCTTCCCCCCCCCCCCCATAAGCCTGTTTTTGTACGGTGCTTGGCAACTAATGGATAAATAAGCAGCGAGCAAATCAGTCAACTAACAATCATATATATGTTTATTTAAGTCAATTAAGTCAACAATATTTGCACACTTTTGCAAAATCTTACCAGAGGCACAGTTTCCACCTCTCTTCATTTAATGACCTGACCCAACTATCCCTGGCCATGAGTAGAATTGATCTTGTCTGCTGAACAGATGGAATAGTCCCTACCAGGCAAGGAAATGAAACTCCATATCTAGCCACAATGACATGCCTGTGATATGTGGACTGTGCTTTCATTGTTTTCCTTTCAGTTCCATCTGCAGTTGGTTTGCACTGGTATCCTGGAGTTGGATATGATCAAATCTAAAAATAATAGAGTTTGTGATCCCTTGTAGAACACGTTATTCTACTTGGGGAATGGGAATCATTGGATCCAGCCCTGTATTTATGCAACATGGAAGTAATTCTGCATTGCGTTCCATCTTGAACAGAATCTCTAATGCTTTGAAAGCAGTTGGGGAAAATACTATGGAATGCCAAATCTGACTTGTGAAATTCCTGGAGATTTGGGTGTGGAGCTGGGGAGGGACCCCACTGGTGTATAATGCCATAGAGTCCAGCTTTCAAAGCAGTAATTTTCTCCAGTGGAAGTGGTCTCTGTCATCTGGAGATCAACTGTAATTCTGGGAGATCTCCAGGCCCCATCTAGAAGTTGGTAATACCATGTTTATCACACAAAAAAACAAAACACCAAAAGGATCACCCAACCATGATTATACAACCATGTTATAGAATAGGATTCTAGAAAGAAAATAGGAAAGATCAGTATATCACTATATGTTCTAAAGACAAGGCTTAAAAGACTGCATAATGAGGTAATTACTTGGATTGCCAACAAAATATTTTTTTGGTTTGATTTATGAGTTAAATTTTTATATCATTCTCAGTTTCATGTATAAAATACATTTTCATTTCAGATGTGGAGAATTATTGATCCTAGCCTTTCTAATCATGACACTTTTTAAAACAGTGTTAAAAACACTCATTCTCTTTTAGGAGATGCGTTTTTTACTATTATACCTCTGATCTTCTAAAAATGAATATACTATGAGACCACAACAGTTTTGGTAACAAATAACCTGAAAGACAGTTAATTTATATGCAGATTCTAAATCTCCAGATCCGTTAAAGGCTGGATAAATGATGATGGGGGGAAGGAACTAAAGGTTGCAGAGATGAAAAGCCAATACATTGCATCCAGTCCATTAAAACAAGAAGAAATAGAAAAGATACCTTGATAAGTGTTCTGCCTGTGTTAACCTTGATGGCTATTATCGGGGGAGGGGAAAGGGGGCCTGCTGCTATATCTATTTCATTGGCTTAGGCTTTTTCATGCTGAGAGAAATCAATACTTTCAGTCGTTGGATGACAGAAGCATCACTTCAGAATTGAAGGTGGCTGTCAGACATTGTCATTGGTTGACTTTTGTTTGCTATTGAGGTTTTAAGCTTTCATTTTTCTAAGTCTTATTCAGGAGCTTTGGAAGATTTCCCTGGGTGGCATTTTTAGTCCAGACTTTAAACTGAAGGTTAGAGGTCAAGTGCAAAAAATCTTACCAAAGAACACAAGAGCTGGTTCCATTTACTAAAATGTGTGCTGCTGATAAGAATTTGCATTTACAGGTGATACGTTTGTATCCTCTTAGATTTCTTTTTGTTTTTTTCAGTGACATTCAAAGGGAAATGTGTTCTAGATCTTAGCATTATATAACACAGCACAATAGTGTTGCATGTTACACCATTATTTGAGAAAGGTAAAAATGTAAAGTATACAGGGAAAGCATCTATCAAGTCTGTTTTGTCTTATTTTCACATAAATAGATGAAATGCTTACATTGTTTTCCAGGGACTATGATTCTATTTCAGCTACTACTTAAGAAACAAACAGTTTTTATTTTATCCTCCTTGCTGATTCTCAATTCATTTGAACATAAGAACATAAGAGAAGCCAATGTTGGATCAGGCCAATGGCCCATCTAACCCAACACTCTGTCACACAGTGGCCAAAAATACCAGGTGCCATCAGGAGGTCCAGCAGTGGGGCCAGGACACTAGAAGCCCTCCCACTGTTGTGTCCCCCCCCAAGCACCAAGGATACAGAGCATCACTTGCCCCAGCCTGAGAGTTCCTATCTATACCTTGTGGCTAATAGCCACTGATGGACTTCTGCTCCATATGCTAATCTAATTCCCTCTTGAAGCTGTCCATGCTTGTAGCCGCCACCACCTCCTGTGGCAGTGAATTCCATGTGTTAATCACTCTTTGGGTGAAGAAGTACTTCATTTTATCTGTTCTAATCCGACTGCTCAGCAATTTCATTGAGTGCCCAGGAGTTCTTGTATTGTGAGAAAGGGAGAAAAGGACTTCTTTCTCAACCTGCTCTATCCCATGCATAATCTTATAAACTTTGATCGTGTCACCCCGTCTTTTCTCCAAGCTAAAGAGCCCCAAGCATTTTAACCTTTCTTCATAGGTACTTCATTTGGACTGCTCTCCTTGCTTAATATATCTCTATTATATCTTTAAAATGTACATATAGTATTTAATATAACACTTCTACATAATTATAATAGTTCCTTTTGAAATCTAACTATGAAAATCATAGAACCAGACATCAGACTATTGTTATATTTTTAAATTTAGGATCTAGTATAACATATGCAAATTAAGCCTTGTTCTAAAAATTAATTGATATAAACTTATAGTGTCAGTTTTTGTGAGCCAAATTAGTTTGTTCTTTTGTTGTGTCTTACGAATGAACAATGTGATGTCAACAATGTAATGGGGCAAGGGGCGTTTAGCTAATGTAATGTTATGTTTTGAACATGATAGGCAGCAGACATCTACATCATCTGGGAAATAATACAGGTTTAGCTCAGGGAAGTTAATCTACTACTCCCTTTCTCTGTTATCCTAAGGCAGGGGTACCATAGTGAAGATGTTTTGTGAGAGGAGGATCTCCGATGGTTTAATATGAAATATTCAGTTGACATTCTTTTGTATTCTTCACAATTACATGGATTTTATAAGAAGTAGAAAGAGAGTCCCAGAATTCTGGCAATGAAAAGTGTCTACGGTTTCCATCCTCCAGGTAGTACCTGCATATCTCCTAGAATTACAGCTGATCTCCAGGCTGGAGGAAATGGCTATCTTGGAGGGAGGACCCTATGGCATTATGCCCCATTGAGGTCCCTCCCCTCCCCAGATCCCATTCTCTCCAGTGTCTGTCTCCTGGTCAGGAATCTCCAAACATGGAGCTGGCAACTCTAGGAGTGTCAGCTCGGTATCCATGGCTGAGGGCTGAGATTCCCTGTCCACTTGCTTTTGAGGGTCACAGAAAAAGTTGCCCCTCTTCAAGGGAGAAGGATTTGCCGTCAGGACTCAGAGGACTCACATAAGTACTCGAATTCCAATTCAGTTCCTTAGGTGATAGATTCAAAGTCTTTGTCCCTGTTCAAGGATTAGAGACTCTATATGAATCAGTTGATTAGGATTGCTACTTCTTTGGGTTTTGACATAAGGCAATTAATATCAACAGTCAAGGACTCAGCTTTCCAACCCATAGATTCCATGATATGTACTCTATAGAAAGCTCAGCCTTTATATTTCCTAAGCTAGGCAGGACACCTCATTAAAAAAAACCCTCTCAAAACATGTAGCAAGCTACAGTTTTAAAACAATGGCATATTTGATTGCCTTGTGGCAACATGCCTGGCTTCCTTCCACTATTCTGACAATTAAAAACAAGGCCAGAATAGAGGATCCTGCATTTGATGGAGCAGGGCTATTTAGCAACCAAATTGGCAGTGACACCCTAAAATGCATCTGAAAGCTGAGATCTGCAGAGATTCTTGGCAGTGCCAGGCTGCAAATACAAAAGCAGTGACTAAGGGCCCATGGCAAAACTTCCTTCATCATGTAACACTCATAACCACCCACACAGGGGGCTGACAGCCAGAAGAGAAAGTACAGTCTATGATTCCTGACAGTATCTTGCCTCAAACCGATCTTCACCTGCTGGGGTTGGCCACAGGTGGACATTTTCACCTTGACTGTAAATGCTGATATTTCTCAATAAATTACTGATATTTCTCTAGAGCAGGAGTAGACTGTCTCTTCCTGGGAGACGCTGCACAGATTACTTGGAAAGAAAACGGTTATATATGCTTCCTCAATCCCTTTCATACTAAGAACTATCACCAATATAATCCAGAAAAATGCAGACAGTGACACTTCCTTTTAGTCTTGCCACCTGTGGTTCACAGAGATTGCATGCCTGGTTAAAAGCACTTCCATGTGCCTCCCTCAGGATACAGACATCCTTTCTTGGTACTAGGAAAATACACCTTCTAGGGTGGACTTCCGGTTTATGAAGCAGCGATGGCGGACGCTTTCCCTGAACTGCGGGAGGGCGAATCGCACACCAGCGGCCTGGAGGGGTGCCACCTCAAGTGACCCCCCCGCGGAGCCTTTGCGATAGGCTCCAGGCCAGGGGGCTTTTGAGGGGTAGCCTCTTCGATGGCGTAATGCCGGAGAATCAAGGCTCCCCTATGCCCTGATGGTCCAGTCGCTGTGTGGCCTTCGGGCACAAGCTGGTTTGACCGGGAGAAGTGCCGGAGATCGAGTGGATTATTGTTAAAATGCAGCGTGGTCAGAGAATCTGACCGACAATGAACGTGAGTTCTGAATAAAACGGACTATTAAAAAAGCAGATCCCCCCCCCGGTGTGGGAAGAAATGGACGCAAAGAGGGATGCCTCTTATGTGAAGTAACCGATAAACGATGCAAAGGGGGAGGGGAGGAAAGCAGCGTGTGTGTTGTGAGAGACTTACTTGATTTTTGACATCGTGGGGCGAGTTTCTTGAGTCGGGAGGAAGTGGTAGGAAGTGTAAACAAATCAGAAAAATGGCGGCCCAGCGTGCAAAGTTAAAAACAAAACCGCCAAGCAGTCAGAGTCCCAAACCGGAAGAGGGGGCAGACGTCATTAAATTACTAGCGGATATGCTCAAGCCGGTGATGGAGCAACTCGATGGTATTAACCAGCAACTGACTGTGATGAATAATAACTTTGCATCTCAACAGCTCCAGCTGAATGAAGCGGAAAAGAAAGTGGAGCAGGCTAATGAGAAAATCCAAGAGATGGACACCACAAATAAGAAGTTGAAGAAAAGTCTCGGAGAAGTGGAAATAAAGCAGAATCTTCAAGAAAACCGTGTACTGCAATTACAGATGGAAATAGCCAATATGATTCTCAGGTTCCAGGGAGTGCCTGAAGCAGCGAAAGAGGACCTGAGGAGGCTGCTTAGCGAGATCATCGCTCCAGTGATAGGCTTTACAGCGGATGAACTGGTAAAAGATATGGAGGTGGCCTATAGGGCATACTCCAACTATATAAAAAAAATTCATCTTTAAGATTAACGACAAAAGAGAGAAGATAGACTCCATTTTCAAGGCTAAAGAGTTTTTGCGGCGTCAGCTTGGAACAGAGGAAGAGTCTAAGGAGGAAGAAATGAAATCTAGTGACTCGGCTACCTCTGGAACGGAAGAGGACTTTGATACAGAAACGGGTGCAGGACCTGCCAAAGTTGTTTACGACTTTAGAGACAGAAAGCCGAAGTAAAGGCAGAAGGACTCGGAAATTGGCCTTTTGAAGCGAAGAACGTGAAGATGATCAGAAAGTTTTCTCATAACAGCTAACATAGTAACATATAAACATGGGAGATGAGCAGGTACTAACATTTACACTAACAGAAATAAGATTTCTTCCTCTTGGGTTTTTAGTTTAGTGTGGTTATCTTTCCTTTTTCCCTAGTTGTAGTTTCCCTCCCTAATTTTCTTTGTAGTTTGTAGTTCAATGCAAAACAAAAATATCTCTTCGGGGGTTTAAAAAAGAAAAGAAAATACACCTTCTAGCAGTGTGACAAATACCTCTTCCCATTCGCCCATCTGAAACCACTATGGAAATTCTCTGCATACTGCTTTTACTCTTCAAAGTGGAAATATTTCTGTTCGTTTAGCTGCATCAGAAGGTTGGGTTCTGTTAGAATATTCCATTGCTTCATCTTCACTGACAAGAGCCCAGTATCTCCTTCTCAGCATTTCATCCTCTAATTGGAGGTCACTGTCTGTCTTCAAGGATAGTTCCAGGTGGTCAGCTGTGTTGGTCTGAAGCAGTAGAACAAATTTAGAGTCCAGTGGCACCTTTAAGACCAACAAAAGTTTATTCAAGGTATGAGCTTTCATGTGCATGCAAAGTGTACATGCACATGAAAGCTCATACCTTGAATAAACCTTTGTTGGTCTTAAAAGTGCCACTGGACTCTAAATTTGTCTTCAAGGATATAATTCATGTTTATGGAACTTCCAGCTTGTTCTTTCATAGCTCATGAAGTTCCTATTTAAACCAATGGCAACTTGTGATTTTTGTCTGCTAACACTGGAGGTCATGTTTCTGGTGGGTGTAATATCAACATGAAGAGCTAGTGAGCTCTAAACTCTTTGCTTGGACTCTCCTTACCTCATTTTCATAAGGCAATTATCCAATAAGATGTCACTGTTGTATCTCTTGCCATTGTAAAAAGTGGAGAGTGTTTCACGTCTCCTTTGCTTACTCATTATAATAACCTTTTTATTTGGTGGATGGTTTTTATGCCTGATGTTCAACAAACTTGGGGGATACTTGCCACCTTCACCTGTAATCACTGCTGGCTGCAGGCATGAAAGTAATTGCAAACTACAAAAAATAAGTAACAATGTAGCTTTTTATGAAGATGCTGTCTGGCTCTGTAGTACAAGGAACTGGTATGTAAGCATGAAGCTGCTCAGCACAACATTAGAATAAATCTTTGAGCAAAAAAATAAATAAATCAAACCAATACAATGAGATGACTTGACTCCTTGATCACAGTAAATTCAAATGGAAGTCACATTAATGCAGAAGTTCTCAAAATGCAGACGTTCTCAACATCCCTGCTTGGTGTTGAGAGCTGGAACAGGTAAGAGTACTTTATTAGTTTAAACACCACATTTCTTCCTGAAAATAAAATGGATTACAACATGTATTTTAAAAAATCAAACAGACAGCATACAACATCCAAGAAACAATGCAGTAGAACTGAGATTACAGAACTGGAAAACAATGCCAACCAAAAAAGAGATGTGTCTAAGGCATGACATACCACAAAGCAGAAAGTGGGTTACAAAGGTAGAAGTTAATGTACTAAAAGCAAAGTGATACGTACAATAACCATTATTATAATGTTCCATTATAAAAGTGACCTCTTGAGCTGTTCTGTTATACAACAGTTCTAATCCCTCTATAAAAATGTCCTCCTGAAAATTTCTGTTCTGCACATTCTGTGAAATGAAAGAGATGTGGGGGCTACCTGATGTCTTTAGGTGGACTATTGCACAAGAGAGCAACCACTACAGAATATGCAAGTGATAGAGCAGTTGTACTGGCCCTGGTGTACCCGGAAGCAAGTGTTGGTGCTCAGCAGGGCAGTCCAAAGGCAGGGATTACAGAAAGAGAGCAACACAAAGTCCAGGCCAAGGTCAGGGGTTCCAGAGAGCAGATTAATGAAGTCCAGTCCAGGATCAGAAGGTCCAGGAAGCAAGCTAGAGTCCAGTCCAGGGTCAGGGATTACAAAAGACCCAATTGCCCATGTCCAGTCCAGGGTCAGAGGTTCTAGAGATCAGGTATCAGCAAGGTGTTGATTTCAATTATGTTTCTCATTTTTCAAGAGGATTTTCTTCTTTGCCAGAGTTGCTTTGTGTTCCCTTCAAACTTTTTACAGAATTGCTGCTCAGTGCTTGGATTTGTTCTGCTGTGATTTGGCATTAGTTCTGTTGGGCTTGCACTGCCACAGTGGCACTGGGTTCTGCTGGGCATTCTGTACATTGCCATTCATTCTGTTGGGCTTGCAACTCCCCCCATCCCTTGCTTGGATTTGTTCTGTTGTGATTCTCTAGTTGACATTAGTCCTGTTGAGCTTGCACTACTACAGTGGCACTGGTGGGCATTCTGTACATTGCCGTGTGTTCTGCTGGACTTGCAAAAGTGCACCTCCATCTTCAGTTTCTACTGCAGAGACTCTCTGGTTTGACTTTGGTTCTGTTGTGTTTGCACTGCTACACTGGCCCTGGGGTCTTCTGGACTTCTGCACATTGCCATTGGTTCTGCTAGGCTTGTAAAAGTGCCCCCCTTGAGTTTCCACTGCAGAGATTCTCTGGTTTGATTTTGGTTCTGTTTGGCTTGGCACATTGGCTTGTGGTTCTACTGGGATTACTAGATTCTGCAATGGTTCCGTTGGACTTGCTGTTGGATCTTAGTGATTGCCACTTGCAGGCATGGTTTTTTGCCCTCAAAGCAGCTTGCAGGTTTTTTTTAAAAAAAATGTTTCTGCTCCATAGGAAATAATGAAGAATGTCTGGGGCACCCTGTTCAGAGGCCCATAAAATTGGACCCCTTGGTTCAATTGACTTGAAACTTGGGGGTTATTTAATTGACAGGCACCAGCAGTTCCGCTGCAGTTTTGGTGCCTGTATGTTTAAAAACAAGCCCTCAGCCACCTTGAAAGTTTCCCCCTTAGGGAATAATGGACCCAATTTTTTTCAGAAACCTGAAAAAAAACCTGAATATGAATACCAAAGTGGTGTTTGGAATTGGGACTATCAGGCATACTGATTCCCCCCACCCATATACCTGGGTAGGAACCCAATGATTTTTTATTATACACCCCTATTCGTGATCCACTTTTGGGTCCTGACCTACATGGAAACACTGATCTCTTGGTTCTTAACTAAGTCAGTGAGAGTCATCTGGACCTCATGAGTAGTGGGAAGCTCAGTGTCCTTTAAGACATCAGCATTCCCAACCCACATTATCTTTGTCTTGTCAGGATTCAGTTTCAACTTGTTCAGGTTTAACCATTAACCATAGCAGTAAGGCATTAGTTTAGGACCTCTACAGCACTGTGAGGCAATTTGTAAAGAGAAATGTAGAGCTGGATGTCATCAGCATATTGTTGACAGCATATTCTGAAACCATGAGTGATTTCCCCTAATGGCTTTACATAGAGATTGAATAGCATGGAGAATAAGACTGAGTCTTGTAGAACGCCACAGGACACGTCCCACACTGATGATAACTGGTCTCCAATAGCAATTATTTGAGACCGAATCATAAGGAATTATTTAAACCAATCCAATATACACACCCCTTAATCCCTATTTCTACTTCCAGACATCTCAACAAGAAGGGATGGTCCAGTATCAGAGGCTGCTGATGAATCCATTAAGTGCAACAAAGTGCAGCATTCAGGTGAAGAAAGCTGGCTGAGGACCAGGGCTGTCAGTTTCCTGTCTGAAGTGAGGGGTTCTCTGCCCCCAGCTCCTGTTTCCCAATACTGTTCCTGCAGCCAGCAGGAGAAAAATATTGGGGGGGGGGGCACCTTCAGTAACAGTGTGATTTCACTTTTGGGGGGAACCTGGAAGTGACAGGAATTGCTAGAAACTCTATGCTAAAACCATCAGCAATGGTGTGATGTCACTTCTGGTCTCCCCTGAAAGTAGCATCACACCATCACTGACTGTGCCCCCCTGACTCCTGCCTTAAGGACACCAGTGCTGTCTGTGTCCCATGGCCTGGCCTAAAGCTCGACTGAAAGAGGTCTAGAGCAAATGAATCATTCAGGAAGACATGGGTGTGTTCTGTGACCACTCTACCTATCCTTTTGTACAGGAAGGGTAAATTAGGGTCTAAACCGGGGCCGGGTTTAGAATGTTTCAATCTACTCAGTCTGGACGAAGTGGACAGACTGCTCGTTTCTGTGCGCCCAACCACATGTGACCTTGATCCGTGCCCCTCCTGGCTCATTAAAGCGAGTCCTGGGGGGCTGCGAGGCGCCCTTCGAGATATTGTCAACATGTCCCTCTCGGAGGGGCGTTTCCCGATGGCGCTCAAGGACGCAATGGTTCGCCCTCTCTTAAAAAGACCATCTCTCGACCCAGCTGAATTGGCCAACTATCGGCCAGTGTCTAATTTGCCCTATTTGGGCAAATTGATAGAGAGGGCGGTGGCGTTACAGCTACAGGGCTTTCTGGAGGATGCTTCAGTCTTAGATCCCTTCCAGTCCGGCTTCTGCCCGGGTCACGAGACCGAGACGGCTTTGGTCGCCCTGACTGACGATCTCCGGAGACATCTGGATCAGGGCGGTGTGGCAGCACTGGTGTTGTTAGATCTGTCGGCGGCATTTGACACTGTCGACCACCAGCTGCTGACCCACCGCCTTGCCGACGTGGGGATTCGGGGGCTTGCCCTTCAATGGTTTGCCTCTTTCCTGCAAGGTCGGGGACAAAGGGTGGCTTTCGGGGACCAGTGCTCCCGTAGGTACCCCATTGAGTGTGGGGTGCCACAGGGGGCTGTGCTGTCCCCGATGCTATTTAACATCTATATGCGCCCCCTTGCCCAGATTATCCGGAGTTATGGGCTGGGGTGTCACCAATATGCGGATGACACCCAGCTCTATCTGATGCTGGGTGGCCGGTCGGACTCGAGTCCCGATGACCTGCATCGGGCACTTGAAGCTGTGGCTGGTTGGCTCCGACTGAGTCGATTGAAACTAAACCCGGCGAAGACGGAGGTCCTGGGCCTGAGTCGGACCGGGACAGGAGTGGAGTCCCCTCTCCCGACCTTCGATGGGGTGCCTTTGGTGCCTGCGTCTGGGGTTCGGAGTTTGGGAGTTCACCTGGACTCCGCCTTAACGATGGAGGCCCAGGTGGCAGCCACTGTCAAGTCCGCCTTTTTCCATCTTCG
>NW_015164665.1:452040-462750 GCF_001447785.1 Gekko japonicus | reverse complement strand
ATTGGGGGGGGGGAAGGGCCCTAGGAGGGCAGGAAGAAACACCTGTTTAACATCTATTATGGAATGCCTACCGGGGATGTCTGGTTGTGGATGTGGTTGTCCTCTCTGAGATTCCAGATAATAATAAATAAATAAAATAAAATAAAAAAAAATAAATTAGACACCGGGTAGTAATTGAGCAAATAATTCTTATCTAGAGATGCTTTTTAAAAAAGTAATGAATGGATGGCTGCCTGTTTTAAAGGTCAAAGAAAGATGCCCTGAGTCAGTGACTGATTTACACTGGACAACAGAGATTCATTGATTAAAAATAAATTAGACACCGGGTAGTAATTGAGCAAATAATTCTTATCTAGAGATGCTTTTTAAAAAAGTAATGAATGGATGGCTGCCTGTTTTAAAGGTCAAAGAAAGATGCCCTGAGTCAGTGACTGATTTACACTGGACAACAGAGATTCATTGATGATTTACATGATTTCAGTAGCAAGGACACTTAAGGATCCAGAGTACAATCGGCTTGCATATATCTCAGAATCCTGTTGGCATCTATCAGAGTTATCAAATCAAAACGATCCTAAAAGAAGCAGGATAGTATACCAGGCGTTTGTGGTGTCTTAGCTGTATTACAACCCACATCCCAATCAGAACATATTTGGAAGACCTTTTCAGCAGCAAACTTGCAAATTCTGTTCCTGAGAATTTAAACGCCTAGCCTTTGCAGTCAACATCATGTGCCAAAATGCTGTAAACAACTGAGTTGGGAGAGAACTAGCTGATGCAATGGGATTTCTTTGCCGTTGTCATTGCTACCTCATAGGTCTTCCAGTGAGCTCTATAGCATACTGTGCCAGTTGACTTAGGCGAGGGCATGACAGAGTATTGGTAGACTCAGTTCTATGTCTAGGTTCTCAGTGAGAACACACCTGTGGCAACAACCTCTAGGGCATAGCTACTATGTAGAGGTGTGGCCATGAAGAGTTAAAGAAGCATCTTAGATCATGAAGCAGGAAGCTGCAACAATATGACCAGTGGAATGGGAACTTTACATACACTTTGTACACAAAGTACATGTACAAACTTTACTTTTCAGTGAGGAATGTTCTAGACCTGGTGGACAAGGTGTGTGCCCTGTGTAATATGTTTGAGACAATAACTTTAACTGAGCACGAAGAGCATTCAACTGCAGTGTTTCCAATAGCATCAGTCATATCTTATGTCTCAGTGCAATGGTAGCATATTCAGTTACAACCTCTAAATGAGCCTTTGTGGCTGAAGGATCTAGCGATTCAAATGATTTCCTCGGGGTGTGTAAGCACTCTAGTAAGCCTATTCCATATCCGTGTAATGGGTATAAGATGTTCTTAAAGTAGGTCCAGTATTACTACTTCCAGCTTATGACACCTGTATATTCTTTGCATCTGGGTGTCTAGCTTCACCGTTTATTGTTACAGATGCATCTGGCAGGCATGGTTGCAATTCGATCATGTTATTGTGTGTGAAAAATAATGTTCTTCTCACTTAGCATTTTTTCAGAAATCCTTCATGCTTGCAAATGACCTTTATCTACTTGGAGCATGTCCACAGTCCTGTCCAAGCTAATGTAGGAAGGTTTTGAATGAATTCCTTACTTCAACTTAATGGTCCTTTGATTTAAGATGGCATTTTTGGTAACACCGTTGAAGACATTTTTTGTTTCTCCAACTAGAGCAAATGGTGGTCCCTGAAAGAATCTCTCCTCAAGCAGAGGATGTTCAGCATTCCAAGCAAACCCCAAGCAAATGATTTGTTCTGTTCTTTAATTACCATGAGGTCCCATCCCTGACCCGGTAGCAGGTTATGGTCTCCAGGCACTAGATTTCCCAGGGACGTCATTTATGATGTGCCTTTTTTCTGTATTTAAGAAAGGATGTTTGTCTTGTTGGTTTCTACCCAGCTATTCAGTCGCTGTTCTCACCACTAGGGCTGCCCACCTCCAGGTGAGGCCTGTAGATCTCCTGGATTTACAATGGATCTCCAAGCTGCAGAGATCAGTTCCCCTGGAGAAAATGGCTACTTTGGAGGGTGGACTGGCATTCTACCCCGCTGAGGTACTTTGCCTCCCCCCCGTCTCCATTGCCAAATCTGTAGAAATTTTCCAGCCTGGAGTTGGCAGCCCTGCTTCCCACTCAAGCAGACTGAAAACCACCTCTGAAAGTTGATTCTACAACCTTCTCTGTGTTAAAGTAAAAGTAAAGGTTTCCCTTGCTTGAAAGCCAGTCGAATCCAACTCTAGGATGTGGTGCTCATCTCTGTTTCCAAGTCGAAGAGCCAGCACTGTCCGAAGACGTCTCCGTGGTCATTTGGCCGGCATGACTAAACACCGAGGTGCATGGAATGCTGTTACTTTCCCATGGAAGCGGTACCTATTTATCTACTTGCAGTTTAGTGCAAATTAAACATTTCTTGTCCAAATCAGTAGATTTTAGACAAGTTACCTTTGAAATGAGCCATTGTTTCACCATAGTACGGTCCAGTACAGGGATGGAGACCAACACTGGTCCCAGGGTATGTCTGGAGCACACTTTGCTGGAGAGCATTACAGATGCTTTGTTGAAGCTAAACCCATTTTGGGACCTGGTCAATTTCTGGAAGGCAGATCCCCTGGGAGATCTGTATGTTGCTTAGAGTTCCATGTTGGAAGAAGAGCAAGACATAACTTAAATAATTTAAAAAAAATGTTTGTAGAATATCTTTCTGTATGTGAAAAGAAAACTTAAATTTAAAAATACCTTGGGGAGTCTTGAACTGGTTATTATGTAGGCCAAATCTAGACAGTACACCAAACCATGGTTTGAACTAATGTAAGCTGTTGTTTCTACTTTGAACCATGATTGAGAGTTGTTTTCATGCTCTTGTCATGCTCTATTTGCTTAGCATCATTTTCTATGGTCTAGAGCCTCTGACGACTGAACTGCAGCATAACTTTTATTAGCCACCTTTTTCCCTTATGGAGCTCAAGGCAGCTTACAATATAGAGAAAGTACATTAAAATACATAAAAACCAAAATTTAAAATCACAGTTTAGGACTGCTAGTAGCTTAATCACATGTGGTCCTAAATAAAACTGTCTTCAGCTGCCACCTAAAAATTGTAAGTGAGGGGCCAGGCACAGCTCCCTACAGCTTGTCGATTTAGATGTCACATCATACCATTGTTAGCACAAATTATAATTTTGAAGCCCACAAGAATGTGAGAACCCTACTAGATCACACCAATGGTACATCTAGTTATAAATAATACAAGCGTGAGAATCCAGAATGATTTGGGGGGGGGGGATCTTATTTTTCCCTCCCTTACAATTTCTTCTTTCCCTTCTCTGAAAGCCTCATAGCCTGTCCCCCTTTCCTGCTTCCTTCTTAACAGCTACCTTTATAACCGGCAAACCTATCTTTATCTATCCTCCTATCTTTAGTGCCCCCCGCAGCAGCCTCTCCCTGGGAAAATCATGTGAGGCTCAAACCTCTGGGCCAGGGTAGGCCCTGTTGTGAGGTACCAGCCACTAGCCAGGGTCAGGTTCATGGCAGACTTGTGGGAGGCACCTCACTTTCCCCGTATCCCTTTACCCACACTATTAGCTCTTGCCATCTTCCTGGTAGCGCCCACACCCTTTGTATTCCTTTTCCTGCTTCCTGATCTATTTCCCACCCATTGTATTTATTTAAATTTTGTGACCTGCCCTGAGCTCCCCCTGCCTTTTACTGACAGAAACCAAGGCTTACAGATTGGCAGTACTGCTGTGAAAGCCTAACAATCTCCACAAAAGCTATTGGGATTTCTTCTCCTAAAGGTACAGGTGTTGCTTCTGTTGTTGGAGAGGGCATTAATCCCCAGTGTATTTGTTTTTCGGTATTATTGCAAACTTGGGGCTTTTCTTGGGTTTGCAGAAAGATCTGTCGTCTGTTCATGGCTCGAATCTCTAAATTAAGTATCCACAGATTTGGCCATGTGTGAAATATGTCATTTTCAGGATTATATAACATGCTGTCAAGATATAGTTCAGAGAATTTTTGCAAAATAAGTCATGTTACTTATAAAATTGGTTTCTGCATATGGAATGGAATGATTTCTTTCCCCCCCTCAGTACTTACATGCCACTGTTAGTCATGTAACAGGTATCTATTTGTGTGTGTTTTAAAACATGAACATTAATGATACGCTAACATAATAGACTGTGCTTTTATAGCTGACCTAATATTTTCACTGAGAGCTCTTTCCTGTATAAACATAGTGTTTCTCTTTTTTGTAATCCTGGTTATCATATTGGTAATTTTTTTTAAAGGGAAATTATTTGCAAAGTTTCAGGTGCCTTGGCTTGTATTTAGTTTGGACTATCTAAAAAACAGCCCAGGCTGAGAGTTAAATGAGATGGCAGTGAAGACTGCTAGGAGGGAATTCTGTGCTGCCTCCATTGCATCTGCTAGCTCTTGCCTGGCACAGTTGTTTAGGGTAATTAGGACATTAACTTCTCTCACAGAGAGAACAAAAAAAAGATTAGCAGTTCGGACATAAGCTGTGAGGCATTTGCAAGTTTTTTCACAGAGACAGTCTTGTCACTCTGTGACCTGCTCACCAATTTTGATACAGCATGTGAAGGCCCCTTGGCCATCTTTGGATTCAGTATTTGATCATTTTGGTCGGCTCTTTAAGGCTGATCTTGACAGTATTCGGAGGGCTGTAAAGCCAACCACTTGCCTCTTGGACCTGTGTCCTTCGTGACTGGTGCGTGCCGGTGGCGATAGTATAGGGGCCCAATGTTCCCTCTAAGCTCCACAGTTTTGTGAGCAAAAATTCTACCTCATGAGTGAAAAAGCGAGTAGCATTAAAGTCGTGAGCAAGTCTACATTTGACTATTGTGTCAATTAGTTTTAGAAGATTATTTTTATAACCTTGTAAAAATATCAAGAGTTCTTTTAAACTGTATTTAAACTATATTTTAAGAATAATTAAAACATTATAAGAGAAAACAGACTTGTCAAATTTCATTACACAAAATGTTGTCCTCTACAGGCCTCTGGAGAACACGTCTCCTTGGCCCTTTCCACTATATTAGAACATAAGAACATAAGAACATAAGAGATGCCAATGTTGGATCAGGCCAAAGGCCCATCCAGTCCAACACTCTGTATCCCACAGTGGCCAGAAATACCAGTGCCATCAGGAGGTCCACCAGTGGGGCCAGGACATTAGAAGCCCTCCCACTGTTGACCCCCCCCCAAGCACCAAGATGACAGAGCATCACTTGCCCCAGAGTCCCTATCTATACCTTGTGGCTAATAGCCACTGATGGACCTCTGCTCCATATGCTTATCTAATTCCCTTTTGAAGCCGTCCATGCTTGTAGCTGCCACCACTTCCTGTGGCAGTGAATTCCAAGTGTTAATCACTCTTTGGGTGAAGAAGTACTTCCTTTTATCCGTTCTAACCCGACCGCTCAGCAATTTCATGGAGTGCCCACGGGTTCTTGTATTGTGAGAAAGGGAGAAAAGTACCTCTTTCTCTACCTGCTCTTTCCCATGCATAATCTTATAAACCTCAATCATGTCACCCCTCAGTCGTCGTTTCTCCAAGCTAAAGAGCCCTAAGCGCCTTAACCTTTCCTCATAGGGAAAGTGTTCCAACCCTTTTATCATTCGAGTTGCCCTTTTCTGCACTTTTTCCAAAGCTATAATATCCTTTTTAAGGTGTGGTGACCAGAATTGCACACAGTATTCCAGATGAGGTCGCACCATTGATTTATATAGCGGCATTATGATATTGGCTGATCTGTTTACAATACCCTTCCTAATAATCCCCAGCATAGCATTGGCCTTCTTTATTGCAGTCACACACTGTCTCGACATTTTCAGTGAGTTATCTACTACAACTCCAAGATCTCTCTCTTGATCAGTCTCTGCCAGTTCAGACCCCATCAACGTGTATTTATATTTAGGATTTTTGGCTCCAATGTGCATCACCTTGCACTTGGCCACATTGAACCCCATTTGCCATGTTGACGCCCACTCGCCCATCTTTGACAGATCCCTTTGGAGTGCCTCACAATCCTCACTGGTTTTCACCACCCTGAACAACTTCGTATCATCCGCAAATTTAGCCACTTCACTGCTTACTCCCAACTCCAAATCATTAATGAACAAGTTAAAAAGCAGTGGACCAAGTACTGATCCCTGTGGTACCCCACTGCTTACACCCCTCCACTGGGAGAACTGCCCATTTATACTCACTCTCTGTTTTCTATTAATTAGCCAGTTTTTGATCCATAAAAGGACTTGTCCTTTTATCCCATGATTTTTGAGCTTGCTTAGGAGCCTTTGATGAGGAACTTTATCAAAAGCTTTCTGGAAGTCAAGGTAAACAATATCTATTGGATCCCCCTTGTCCACATGTTTGTTCACCCCCTCAAAGAACATTAACAGGTTAGTGAGACAAGATCTTCCCTTACAGAACCCATGTTGAGTCTGCCTCAATAGGTTTTGTTCATCTATGTGCCTACTAATTCTTTCCTTAATAATGGTTTCCACCAATTTACCCGGTATCGACGTCAGACTGATTGGCCTGTAATTTCCCGGATCTCCTCTGGAACCCTTTTTAAAGATGGGAGTGACATTAGCTACCTTCCAGTCCTCAGGAATGGAGGCTGATTTTAAGGAGAGATTACATATTTTTGTCAGGAGATCCACAAGTTCACAATTGAGTTCTTTCAGAACTCTCGGATGTATGCCATCTGGGCCTGGTGATTTATCAGTTTTTAAGTTGTCTATCAGTTTTAGGACCTCCTCTCTCGTCACCTCAATCTGACTCAGGTCTTTCAACACCCCTCCCGAACTCAGCGGCTCTGGAGTGGGCAGGTAGACCTGGGCTTGGACTGTCTCCTTGCACTGACATTTACATACCAACACTTAGGAGAGAAAAAATTCTCGTAGTCTACTTTTCTTTTTTTTAAGTGAAATATGACAACCAGCATTACAGGTCAAGTATAACACAGGAGGAACAATCACTGTCAGAACCCTGCCTAACCTAACAAACAGGAAGTTGCTTAAATGTTCGCAACCTGCCCAAACTACTTATTTATTCAAATATTTTTATCCCACTTTTCCCTGTTCCCTGTTCAAGGCAGCTTACAAATCATACTGAAAAGCATAATAGGGATGTGCAAAAAAGTCGGCAATTCTGGCTCAGTTATAGCTTATGGGGACCATTTTAGTTAATGACCCCCACAGGCTGTAATGGAGAATTGATCTGGGGGTATCTGGGGCTCTGGAGTGGCTGTTTTTTGGGGTTTTTTTGTTTTTTTTAAGATAGAGGCACCAAATTTGCAGCATAGCTGCTGGTGCCTCTCCTCAACCCCCCCCCCCCCCAGTTTCAGAAAGATTGGACTAGGGCATCCAATTCTATGGGCCCCAGAAGGAGGTGCCCCCATCCATCATTGTTTCCTATGGGAGGGGGAAATGTTGGGAGTTGAAGATAAAATGCTCTGAGCAGCCCTCTGAAATGTTATGTGCCAGTGCCCCCTAGCCAGGGGTCATTTCGTAGAAAAAGAGGTGCAGGAGCTCATTAGCATAACTCATTTGCATATGCCACACCTTCTGGCATCACTGGAAGTGTGTCAGAAGGCAACATCCACCGCTCAGGCTCCACTGGACTGTTCTGGATTGCTAGCTATTGGGGGGGGGACGTGCAGGTCTGTCCTCTCAGAGGAGGGAGAGCTTGTACCTGAATAAAACTTGGTCTTAAAGGTGCCACTGTTCAGGGCCGGGGGGCCAGGGGGGCTCTGCAACTTACCTGGCTGCTTCTTGCTCTGACTGAGGGCTGCTGGGAGCAGGGGGTGGGGCTTGTTGCATGTGCCCACCCCCTGGGCTCTTTACTGCCGGAGCTCCGCTCCTGTGCGCTCCTGCAGGAAATGACCCCTGCCCCTAGCACAGTTTAGAGGGAACTGTGACGGGGCCCACAGATGTACTTTATCAATCTGTCCCTGAGTTCAGGGGTCTATCCAGGGGGCTTAAAAGAGGCAGTGGTAATACCGTTCTTGAAGAAGCCATCGTTGAATCCTTCTGATCTGCCCAACTACCGGCCAGTTTCGAATCTTTCGTTTCTGGGTAAGGTAATTCAGAGAGCAGCTGCTGAGCAACTTCAGAGCTTCCTGGAGGACACATCGGCATTAGACCCCTTCCAGTCTGGCTTTTGCCCTGATCATGGGATGGAGACTGTGCTGGTTGCCCTCACAGATGATCTCCATAGGGAGTTGGAGTGAGGCGGGTCGGCACTGCTGTTATTGCTTGACTTGACAGCAGTATTCAACACAGTGGATCATGATCTGCCAGTCTACCATCTCACCGATGCTGGAGTATGTGAGACAGCCCTGAAGTGGGTTGTCTCATTTCTCCATGGTCAAGGACAGAGGGTGGCGCAGGGTGAGAGGGTGTCTTCTCAACACCCCATGACATGCGGGGTCTGTTAGCGGGCTATCCTCTCCTCAATGTTGTTTAACATCTGCATGTGCCCCCTCACCCAGCTGGTGCAGAGTTTCAGGCTGCTGTATGCTGATGGATGTCATCAGTATGCTGATGACACCCAGCTGTATCTGCTGATGGATGGCCAGCATGGATGGTCGAGGGTTTGGAGGCCGTGGTGAGGTGGTTGAAACAGAGTCGACTGAGACTGAATCTGTCAAAGGCCAAGGCTCTCTGGCTGGGTGGGAGAAACTCAGGCAGTGTTCCCTGTAAGTTGAATTAATGTGAGCTAGCTCACAGTTTTTTAGCCTCCAACTCACACATTTTTGTCTTAGCTCAGGAAGAATGGCTCCAGAGCAGACTAATTTATGCAGTAGCTAAATTGCCTACTCACAACTTTAATGCCAGTAGCTCAGAAAGTAGAATTTTTGCTCACGAGACTCCACAGCTTAGGGGGAGCATTGGACTCAGGTCTGGGGTGCCAACTTCCAGCTCTTGACTGTGCGCCTCTAATACTGATGGTCAAGAGTCTTGCTGTGGTCCTGGATGACTCCTTATCAATGGAAGCCCAAGTCACAAATGTTGCCAGGCTGGAATTTTTCCAGCTATGCCAGATCAGGCAACTGTCACCCTGCATATCTTGCCCCACAGTATTCCAGGCAACGGTCAGCTCTAGACTTGATTACTGTAACTCACTGTAAATGGGGCTACCCTTGAGACTGATCCAGAAGTAACAGCTTGTCCAGAATGCAGAGGCCTGGGTCTTTATGGGGACACCAATAACTGCACACATAAAACCTGTGCTTCACCAGCTGCACTGGCTCCAAGTTGAGTACCGGGTCAGGTTCAGGATTTTGGTCTTGACCTTTAGGGCCCTGTACGGGCAGGGACCAATGTACCTACGGGACTGTCTCTCCTGGTATGTCCCCCGGAGAGCATTACTCTCAAGCGACCATTACTCTCAAGCGACCAACACCTACTGGAAGTCCCTGGTCCAAAGAGCAATCCAGCTTTCCTCAACTAGAACCAGGGCCTTCTTGGCCCTGGCTCCTACTTGGTGGAACTCTCTGCCAATTAATATCAGGGCCCTGCAGGATCTGTTACAATTCCACAGGGCCTGTAAGGCAAAGATGTTACACCAATCATATGGTTGAGGACAGCAACAGTTTTTAATGGTTTTTAACAGGTTTAAACAGTCTTAACAACTAGCCAGTTTTAGACTGTTGAAATGTATATTAATTGGTTGTGCACCACCCTGAGTCTGCTTGTGGGGAGGGCAGTATAAAAGCCTAATGAAACAAACAAATAAATAATATTCTGAATTTCTTATTTTACACGGTATGCATAATTTACAGCTGGAAGAGAACCGAGGCTCTTCTTTGCTCCACACTACCCAGTTTATGCACTATAATCCCATAATGTTATATTCTCTAAATTTTTTGAAGTGTTCTCAATTTGTACATCTTTTTGCTTAACAGCTCAGACTGGTATCAGCTGAATAATTTATTTATCTTTGTTTACTTCATTTATGCCCTGTCTTTCTCCCCAAAGGGGACCCAGAGCATCTTACATCATTCTCCTTTCCTCTGTTTTATCCTCACCACTATCCTATGAGGTAGGTTAGGCTGAGAGTGATCCATGGCAGAAGTGGGCCCCCCGACTCACTTGTGGGCCCTTTTTGCAGTCCTGTGTACACAAGGAGAGCCAGCAGGGGTCACAGTGACCACTGCTGGCCACATTCTTCAAGGCAAGATGGGCTGCGCGGGCAGCTCGGGCTGGATGGCAGCAACTGTGGGAAAACCTGCCCCCCCAGATGGGCCTATGATGGGACCTGAGCTGGGTTCAGGGGAGGGGCCACAAGGAGAAATCAGGCCACACTGACTGGCCATCTCACCTGACTGCATGGCTCTTTTAACTTGCTTCCCTAATCGGAGTGGGCTCAGGAATAGGGTTTTGTTAAAGTACATAATTTTAAGCAAACAGAAGATTAAATTTCTACTGACTTCCAGTTTTAGGTTAAATGTGGTGTTGCATTTCTCCCCTTGAAGGCATTCTTTGTGGAATTTACAGCTTGTCTTATACAGTGCATTATCTGGGTTCAAAATGTTCTGTGCTGGTTGAAATTGTAAGAGCCCCTACCCCAATCATGAAATTCAGTGTGTAACTATAGTTAAGTTATACATCAATCTTATTTCCAGTGTTTGCTTTAATGTTAGGATATGGT
>NW_015164665.1:437040-447040 GCF_001447785.1 Gekko japonicus | reverse complement strand
TGACAACAAATATTCTTTTTTGGAGTCATCAGTCCGATATATAAGTACTACTTTCTAGTAATTGATTTTTTAACTTAGGAGATATGTACTTAATTGTCTGGTCCTTAGATGTACCTGGTTTTTCTGGAGAACACTGTAGGAGTTTCCATAGTGCTGTATGCCTGGTCTCCTTCTGTATCCATGCCTATCTCCTTTCCCATCTATATGTCAGGTCTTGAAGGAACTCACTCCCAACAATACTCTCTTGGCAGTGATTTGATTATTGAAAGATAAAGAGGTTTCAAGCATAGACAAATCTGTGTCAGAACGGACTCCCGAGAGCTTCCTGTGGACGGCGACTTGCAACGAATGCAGCCCATCGAGCTCCAATGGGGGCGAGTCAGATCGGGACAGCAGGGAGGGGGATTGGCTGGTCCCGACCTCCCCATGAAGCTCTTGAAGGGGGCTTCTAGCCTAGAGCGCCAAAGGGGCCGCTCCCGAAGTCTTGGCTTGGGGGAAGTGGACTCCTTTTTGCTCCAAAAGGTCCCGCTGTCCCGAGGCCAGCAATGGCACTCAGAGACATTACTGGACCAGAGCGTACAAGGACTTAACTAAAAAGATTAATTTACGTGACAAAGCGATTAAGCGATTAAAGAAACAGTGAGTTAAGTTTCAAAAAGAAAGACATACAAAACGGGTGGGGGAATAAATATTGGCACAGTAAAACGGCATAGCTCCAAAGAGAAAAGGGGGGGAGGAACTCATGGAGGAAGAACCCTACCCAGTAGCGAATTGTCAGCACAAAGAAGCATGCCAGATTTAAGCTTTTAACCACCCAATTCAGAGTGGAATACATCTGGTTTAATTATCTACATCATAGAAAAGATCTTAGAACTTTTATGAACTCTTACCATAATATAAACAATGTCTCAGTGAGGGGGCAGAGGCGGAAATCCATTGAAAATGGGTCATTTAAGTTACTTTTAATTGCCGCCAGCACTTTATGCTTGTTGACTTGTAGTGTTTTTTAATAATTCTGTTTTTATGCTGTTTATATGCCGTGTTGGAAGCTTCCCTGAGCCTGCTTCGTGGGGAGGGTGAGGTATAAATGTGATAATAAATAAATAAATAAATAAATACAGCTACAAGTGGAAAGATCTTTCTATGTCCTGAGATTCCAAGGGGAGCCAGATAAAAAGGATGAGAACTTAAGAGAAATCATAAGCAAAGCAATGGCCCCCCTGATTAATAACAAACCTGAATCAATGCAAGCAGATATTGATATGATTTACAGAACCTATTCAGAGGTTGTTTAAAAAAAATAATCTCCCAGGGGAAAGTTTTGTGAAATTTGCAAAAAGATCAGCAAGTGACTTAATACTTAAAGCATCCACAGCTACAACAGTCAAAATTCAAGAAGAGGAGATTAAAGTATTGAAAGATGTTCGATATGAAATACGCAAGAAAAGGAAGCAATACAGAAACATTACAGCATTTCTTCAAAGTGATAAGGCCCAGTACAGATGGATTTTTCCAGAAGGATTTATTTTCAACTTTAATGAGAAGGAAAAGATTGGCTCTTTATTAAAAGCTGAACTTTTCCTTAAACAACAACAAACCCCGCCTAAACAAAAAAATGGAGCAGAGAAAGGGAAGGCAACGGAAAAAATAGCGAACAATAGAAATCTGATACAGATAGTTCATCCTCTACAGCTACTTCCGTGTCTTTGGATGAAATTTTTGAATCTGACTTGGATTCCGACCTTGGAGCAACTGCTCCTAAAACTTTTTAAGTAAATCTCCCCTAGCAAAAGAAGAAGAAAAGTAAAGCTAAGAAGAAACCTAAGTGATCTGAGATTGACTATGTTGACATTTAATGAATTTATATTATCATCCAGATGTGATATAATACCAAAAATGCCTTTGTGTTCTTTCTACTTGAATACTTTTATAAGAATTTAAAGAACTGAATGTAATTTTAAACATGTAGATATATAGCCAAAGTGTATGAATAGCTTATCAAAGTTCCTTGTTACTCTCTTTTGTAGTTTTAGTTTTGTAGTGTGTAGTAAGAAAATCAATAAAAAAATTTATATACACACACACACACACACACACACACACATATACTGACTCCCTTGGCACCAGTTCCCCAGTTATGCACAATTCAAATAACCCCCCTCCAGTAACCCCCCCCAGTAACATCCAGCCTGCCAAAATCTATGGTACACCATTAGCCCTCCTGCATCACCTGCAAATCTAGCAGTGTCTGGTACTCAAGGTCAAGCACACATACTTCCCGCCAAGGGGAAGGCCCCGCAAGGACTCAGTTACAAGCCAGTGCAACTCTCAGCAAAGCAACTCCACACACACACTCACACACTCCCCCTCAATTCCCAGCCAAAGTGTAAAAAGGCAGTGAGCTTACAGACAGGCAGGTAAGAAATATATGGCAAATGATGTCCGAGTTTGACACTATATTTACTAAGTACCGCAGTATTTTGAAAGTATTTAGGCTATGCATGTACATGGTTAGGTCCATGTGAAATGAAGCATATTTATCTTTGAAACAGCCTCTCTCATTTTTGTTCCGCCAACTCAAATAAGCTTTACCAGTCCCTTGTAATGGAGGGCTGGTGGGTGAGTAGGTGGGAGGACTGGCACAAAATCTCTGCTGTATTTGCTCAAGCCCTTTCATATACCTAAAAGTTGTCCCCTTAATGTCATGCACATATGTGTTTATGGTCAGAAATAAATGATTTAAATGTCTTTTGAAAAAACCCAAAATATTTGTTGGTAGAAAAGAATTGTTTTCTGTTCCTCTCCTTGTATATGCTCATTCATGCATGCGTACACATAAACAGAGCCAGGACCAGATTCTGTGTGGTATTGCTACTTATGGAAATTTTGGATATATGTTATGAATTTGGAATGGCGGGACAATGACTAATCTCTGCTATGAATGGTCAATCTTTTTCATGAGCATAAAGGCGCTGTTCCTGGTGCTTCTGTCTGTGTGTTTTTAACAGGTTGAGAGTAGTGAATTATGGCAATATATTTTAAAAAAACCAAAAAAATCACCCCACCCGTCTTGTCTGATTATCCACAGCAGACAAAATGCCATGATCCATGAAAAATCCTCTGCCTGTCTTCCTTCCAAATTGTGAGAACAACTAATCTCATTAACTATTTAACCTTTCGGTAACATTTATCCTAGTTTGTTTCTTTTTCAACTGCCGTTGTTTTCATTTGTGGTTTCATTTGTCTTGGATACAGAATGTAAGTCTTTCAGGGTAAGGCATAAGTTACAAACCATCCATTTTAATGTATAGCTTTGATCTTTACTTGGTGGGTCAGGGAATCAGAATAGGATTGCACCCTGATCTAAATTGGGTTAGACAGCAGCACCACCACTATTTTCTTCATTGTTGCAGTAATGTTTAAGAAACCACAGAAGAGGAGGAAAACAATAGAGGGCAGAGAATGGAAAATATGTACATTAAAAAATTAAAAATGTTTCCCATGTTATCAACCAAAGGTAGGTGCCATGTTTGAAAAGGCTGGAAGGAGCTAATGTATAGGGTACATTATAATGCCCTTGTGGTTCTAAATCTTTACTACAGTTGTATGTATGTGTAATGAGTATCAGCTGTGGCCTTGCCTGTGGTTGGCTGTGTTTGTAGGGTGAGACATTCTTCCAGAAATGTGATACTTTGATTTCAGGCAAGGAAGGAAGAGGCTGTGCTGTTGCCTCCTTGTTGGACCCCTGTATGAAGGGAAAGAACTGAGCCACTCCCTTCAGTGTCACAGAGGAGGAAGAGGTGGGGGAGCAATGATCATTCCTTTTGCACAGGGAAGTGAGGTGGGCAGTTCACTCTGCTTTATTGTGATATAAGCTGTGGATAGGGAAATGTAGGGTTGCTAGCCACAACTGGCAACCTGCCAGGAGGAATGAGAACATCCTACCTTTGAATTGTTAGCAGGCTGTGCCAAATTTATTGTGGTGTTTATGTTCCTTGTTTTTTTAAGATATATTTTATTGGGTTTTCACAATAATGCACATATCAATAATAGATCATAAATAAGCATTCAGTCCCATTAACACCCTATACTACTGATAACATATTCTGAACAACAACAAATCAAACAAGTATAATTACCTTTTTCTCCTTATCATTCACTAAATAGAGTAATTATCAAGTACATACATCCATTATCTTTTTATTCAACTTCGTCATTTCTGAATCTGTAATCTCTATAAATATTAAACCAATCATCCCTCATAATCAACATCATTCCATCAACACAAGATGTTAGAAAATTTCCTGCTTGTTCCAGCATCCAGCAAGTTCCATGTTTCTATTTACTTCAAAATTTTCGTTGTTTACCCCCCACCTGTTCAAGCCAGGGTTGTCTTTTAGCAAAATTAATATGACATCTTTTATAAATTTTACTTTAGAAAAATACTATAACCTTCAAATTTCTCCCATCATTTCATAAATATTTTCCATACATTGATTTCTAATATATTTTGTCACTATGCTTGGTCATTTTTCTATACAACATACATAACAATCCCCGAGGTTTACTATCACAAATCTAATTAACCATTCGGACATTTATTTAATATTAATTTAACCCTCTCTAGCTACCTATTTACCACCACCCTTTCATTCCAGCTTGCACATTTTCAAAAGAAAAGATAAGGGGGGAAAAAACCCCTAAAGACTTACATTCATTCCAATTTTACACACTCTAAAAAAAAAGAAAGGAAAAATTTACATAAACATTGTTACTACTTTCTCCTTTCACTTTTAAATATATTACTCCTATCTAGTTTATCTGCTCCAACATTTAATTAATATTAACTAAATCCTCTTCCATACAACTTGATTAATTTATATCGCGCACACTTAGCATTATGATCCATATATTAACACCTTAATCATATCAATTCATTCCATTTTACAAACACCAACACCTTAATCATGTCAATTCATTCCATTTTACAAACTTTCAAAGGAGAAAAGAAAAAAAAAGTTACATAAATACTTTTTCATATATTTTAAATTGCCTTCTATGGAACTGAAGCCTCTTCTTCCGTAGCAACATGTCTATATGTTTTTTCCCCCCTATAGGGGTGATAGTTCATTTCTAATCTCTTCTCAGTAGCTCTCAAAAATTCATGTCCCCATCCTATATCTTTCTTGTCTCTTTCTTTTCCAATTTTTCTTCTTTTTGGAAAAAAGTCTTTGTACCTTTCTTTTTATTGCCTCCCTCTTCAAATAGTTCTCTTTGGTTGTCTTCTTGTTTCGTCTTTGGGTCAATAAATATGACATCTCCATACTTTCCTTTTCTTGCTGGCACATAGAGATCTCTGCAGAACTCTGACCACATTGTTCTGGTTTTTCACTACACTCTGTCTACAATTGGGGGTCATGGAAACTTGCAAACGCTTGTTCAATGCCCTTTCTTCAAAATCCTTAGAAATTGTTCGACCGACATTTTTCCCACTGGGGTATTTTCATCAGTTTCCTCCTCTATGTCGGTTCCCTTTACAAACACCATTTTACTCGCTCTATTCACGCTAAGTCATTCAAGATTCAAAATTAAATAAAATTGAAATTACAAACTCCTTCAGTACCGGTTATTAAGCAGTTGAGAAAGGAATGAGGGGCTGAATCTTTTCGAAGGGAATAATCACTGTTACCCCAGAAAACAAATAGAAATTAACACTCCACTCCTTCCCTTTCGATTTCTAGCCGCTTTCTTTTTCCATTTATGACCATTAGTTCGGGGTATTTTGCTAACCACCTTCTCTGCATTTATGTACACTTAAAGATATATGTACTCACAGTTTCTTATGTTCTAAATTTCCTTCTGTATTGCATTGTTGCTGCTGTTATAATCCATACGAATTCGAATATAGGTAAAATGGGAGGCGGCGGCTATGAGGAACATGGCGGCCATGCTCCTCTTCACAGACCGCTTCTGCTTCAGGGCAAGAAGTGGACACCCCCCCTGCGTTGCCAATCATGGGAGGGCCACGACAGAGCTCTCTGCTCCAGATCTCTCTCCGGGAGATCTGGCTGGGTGCTCCTGAGACCTCAAACGAAGTGGAAAGGAGTCGGGTGTCTCGGAGCGATCCGGAGACCGCCCGTTGCCACGCCGTGCTGACCGGAAGTCAATCAGACTTCTGCAGTATCGAGTTTATGTTCCTTGTTGATGAACGTGTAAACTTATTATCCCGGACGGGAGACTGGGAGATTATCACCAGGTCCCTCCTGTGGGAGGCTTGAAAAGTTTTTTCTCACTGTTTCATTCAGTATAGAATCATTCTCACTGCAATAGTGACTGAAGAAAGAACTCTTATGGAAACAAGGGTATACCAGGACCTTGTATCACCGTTACTGTTATCTCTGAATGTAATTACTCCTCGCCGTTAGTGTTATTTCTGAATGTAATTACTCTGCATTGTTATTGTAATAGTAATTTTTGAATGTTATTGTTCCCATGTTTATAGGATGTCTCAGCCATTGGTTAGTTTGATTGCTTAACTACATCCTATTTGGTCAGTTGGCAACTGGACTCTTGTAAATTTTGTGAGTTTATTGGTACTGATGTTGTATTTGACTACAGTGTTGTATTGTTTTCAATACAGTAATATTTGTAAATTCTTACTGGTGGAACTTTTATATGATTTGGGAGTCTCTGAGATGCAGCCCATTTTTGGAGTTTAACATATTTGGTTATAGTAGCTCTGTTACTCCATTGTCCTTTGTTGTTTTTGCATTCCAAGAGAAATGGGGTGGCAGGGACAGGTCTGTTGATTTCACACCAGCATCTGACATCACTGCTGGCACAAAACTAGAAGTGACATCATCATGTCAGGGTGATGCTTTAGGATTTGTACAAAACTCTATGGCTACCCCCCCATTCCTCCCACCAGCTTGTGAAGCACCAGTGGTGGGGGGGTAGTTGCCCACAGAGCCAGCGACCTGGCTTCCCTGGGTCCTTTCTTCAACCCTCGTTTCTTCACTACATCTCTCCTACCAGGATCCCTCACTCCCTTCTACCTTATCTTCAGATTTATAGGGGGGGTAGCTATTTCTATGTAGGAATATTGCGAGATGCAAATGAGTCAAAACAAGAAGCAGCATCTTCCACCTTCTTCTGTCCAAAGAAGTAGCCAGCTGTTCTTCACAGGACCAGGTTATGACAACCTGTCAGTTAAAGACAAAAATATAATACTTCATTCTCACAGCAAGAATACAGAAAATATAAATTTGAAAGCTTTGTCTCATCATACATTCCAAGATGAAGACACAAAGCAATTATAATCTGTTTTTTCTTCTTTAGAAGAAAACAATACAACACTGTAGTCAAATACAACATCAGTACCAATGAACTCACAAAAATTACAAGAGTCCAGTCTCATCATACATTCCAAGATGAAGACACAAAGCAATTATAATCTGTTTTTTCTTCTTTAGAAGAAAACAATACAACACTGTAGTCAAATACAACATCAGTACCAATGAACTCACAAAAATTACAAGAGTCCAGTCTCATCATACATTCCAAGATGAAGACACAAAGCAATTATAATCTGTTTTTTCTTCTTTAGAAATCCTTCATATTGTAAAGCCCTAAACTGTAACTTCCTTATTTTATCTATAAATCTGGCTCTGGTTCTTCTTCATAAAATTACTTTAAGGTAGATTCCAGGTTACTATGAATTTTTATTAGGAAGTGCCATTGAGTTCAGTGGAATTTACTCCCAAGTAAGTTGTGCAGGATTGTACCACTAGGTATACTTATTTGGGAGGAATAGAATACTAACAATAATCAGACTCATGTCTTAGTAAATATGGATAAGATCAAACTCTGAGAAGATTCTTCTTTTTAGGTATAGTCACTTTCTCACACATCTCTAAGTTCTCTTGTTTTAGGAGCAGCACCACAAGATTTTAACCACACAGGGAATACTGCTGCTTATTTTTTGACATTTGTATTGCTTTTAAACTCTACACACTACAAAGGATAAAGGTAAGGGAAATTCTAAACAAAAATACAGAGTAAGCAAGGATCATATAACAATCTATACATCAATTTCTTGGTATTCCCTATTATTTAGTTTTTTAAATGGAGATTAGCTATTAATATTGTTAATTCAAACACATACAAGCATGATTAGCCATAGTGAGTGTATCTTAGTATTTCAAATATTAATAAAAAAGCAATATATTCAGAGTTAAGCTATTTATCGGTTTTCTTTCCTTTTGTTTGGTTTTATCAAAGGGCAGCTTAATTTTAAGAGGTTTAGGAGCTAGTGCTCCTAATTCTGATTCAGAGTCCATGGTTCCTTCTGAAGAACTACATGATGAACTACTACTGCTTCTTGATCTGGAACTGCTGCTGAAGAGGCTGTGTTTCACATATTGATTGCAACGAGTGATGGGGCTGGATATAATGGGGGGGAGTGGGAATTCTTCCACACACACCCTGACTAGATCGTGCTGCCTAGAATATTACAGGACTTCAGAGGTTTCAGTAGACCAATATTCTTTCCCCTCTCGGTGTCTTTGTCTCTCACCTTTCCCACTAAACTGAGTTTGCTTTTACATGGGGCTGCGCCAGGGCAACAGCAGCGAGTGGTGTTGGAGTATACCTCTCTTGTCTTTGCTGCTTCCTCTTCTCTCCCCGCCCACTGAGCCAGATGGACATTTCACTCACAGCCATTCTGTGGTTCCCTATAAGCTGGAATCAAACAGGTTTTGTTTTTCTGAATTAAAGGGGAAAGCCTCAGGAATGTCATCAGTCATGCTCTGGAATGAGTGTGACGTCTTATAACCGTTCTCCTTTAATCCATGGGCTTGTTGCAATCCATGTGAGGAAAATCCCTGCTCTGTCTATTTTGAACCACATTTGGGGGTATTTACACTGCTTTTCTTTTATTTGTAAACTGATATTTTTCTTCATTCTTGGGGAAATCTCACACATATGCACGAACACGTGTCATCTTCAGTGGCTCTATTTTAATGCCCTCTTGATGTATTACACTGTTTAAAGGAATTATTTACTAACCAAATCTTTAGCTGCTGCCTCTGATATGTAACCTTAATTCCAAAATAATAATGGATAAATATTTTGGGAAGTCATGACATGTCAAGTACTCTGGTTATCAAAGAAAAGGGCTTCTGTTGAGGTATAGTTTGTTTAAACAAAGCTGCTTGGCCAATGGACTGCACAGAAAGTACAAAGATGACTGGAAGTGGCTGAAATTTTTCTTTGGATTTTGTATGTTTTACCAGTAATTATAATTGGTAGGATAAGGTAATAGGTTTACAGACTAGTGCTCAGTGTGCTTTACTATAAGCTATCTGCAGTCTTGGTCAAGTTGATGGATGCTGCTTTGTAAGACATAAGCTTTGCTTACATATAGTTTGTCTTATGCTGTACTATTATAGACTTGGAATTGAGTCTATAGACTGATGCTTAAATGCCTCCCTAGTGCTTATCTCATCATGATGCCTAGGTCAGCATTCTAAAATCTCTGTTTATCGCAGTGTCATTTGCTTCACTAAGTTGTACAAGGGAAGAGGTTCTATACCCTGGGTTTCAAACCTTCACAGAGTGTTCTGCATTTAATTCTAGTTGGGGAATATTTTAGCTATTTCACTTTGGCTTTGTTGGTGTCTACATTTACGTGGGCATTCACATCTTGCATGTGTAGGAGTCAGCTCTCAGTCTGTGCTTTGCTGATTGTTTAGAGCACCATTTAATACTGTAGAACAGAAATTCAATTTCCTATTGGGGGTTGGCAGAAGGACTGGGTGGGAGGGATAAGATTATCAGCAAAGTACAATGGCCCTTCCTTGGATATACCCAGTGTTGTGTATTCACTCCATCTAAATTTATATTAAGCTTGAGACCTCAGCCGGATTCTAATCTGAAACAATACCATTGGCTGAAGCAATGTATGTAACCAATGAAATGTGAGAGTCTGTGCTGGAGGGAA
>NW_015164665.1:424370-436757 GCF_001447785.1 Gekko japonicus | reverse complement strand
CACCCAGCCGAACCAGCTGAGGCACCACTGGTACAATTTTTGCTCACAAGATTCCATAGCTTAGAGGGAGCATTGCAACATGCACACTTTTGGTAATCTGTTAGCCAAATAAGCTTTTCTTCATTATATTTATTTGAAGTAAAATTGAGATATTTTTAAACCAGTCTTCTCAAGAAACCAGGCTGCAAGAAGTACTGTTTATTCAGTAGTTTGCTTAACAGTTAATTAGATATAATGTTGCCCTACGATAAATAATAACAACAATGTATTATCAGGCAGCCTCACCATCCATCTTTCCTTAATACTTTATGGAAGTATTGCTACCAACCTAGATTAAAATACAGTAATTGTTATCATTAATGCTGTTGTGGGTTTTCATTTTTTTAAGACATAGAAGCTTGATTCATATTTTTCTGCTAGCCATGGTCTTTGTATGATAGCAAATTACCCGGGATTCTTCCTGTCCCACATGCATTTAAAAAAATTAATTGAAGGCCCTACCCATGTAATTTGTCTAACATTAAAACAAATGGTGATGAAAATTGGATTGGATGGGGAGTCTTCACACATTCATCAGCATAGTAGTTGCAGCTCGCACCATGCTTGAAGTATGTGATGGACAGGAGACCCATCTGCCTCTCCACTGTGCAGGCACTACTGTAACACATGGACCTCAGAGGATTTCTTTCACAGCATATTCTACTTTCTGAATGACAAAATCCACCAGTTTATTCAACCTGCCAATTAAATAAGACATCTCAATATTCTAATAGCTAATTTCTTAGAACCTGCCCAACTATGATGCTCATCCATGGAGGCCTTGCTTTAGGTGCCCCTGCCTTCTGAGATTAGCTACATGGCAACCTGGGGAGGCTCTTCTTGGTTATGGCACCAAAGCTCTGGAGCTCTCTCCCCAAGGAGATTAGTCTGTCCTCTCCTGTTTCTATTTTCTGCCAGAAGATGAAGACTTTTTTGTTTTGTTTGGCATTCCCTCAGTGATCCCCCTCCTTTCCTAACCAATGTCTTAATTGCCAGTTTTATGTCTTGTATGTATTTTAACACTATTTATTTAATTGATGGGTGTTTTTTGGCAGGAGTGATTTTAATGGTTTTTATATATATATATATATATAAAAAATCATGGATGTTTTAAATCATTAGCCACCTTAGTGGCCCTTGGAGGGGCAGAAAAGCTGGATATGAGTTAGTGATTGTACACACACACACACACACACATATATATATAAAATCATGGATGTTTTAAATCATTAGCCACCTTAGTGGCCCTTGGAGGGGCAGAAAAGCTGGATATGAGTTTTGTTAATGAATAATATTATGGTAATCTCCCTTTTGAAAAGTTAAAAATGGGTTATTCTGACAATATTAATTTGTAGTCTAGTTATTAAATACCAATCTACAAAAGAACCCTTGGAACCTGATCTGAGCTATTAATATTGCACTTGTCTAAACAAACATGCAGTATAACTGTTTTAATATTGATGGGGATCTAACCATTCTGTACACTGAACACTGTTTTCTTGCATTCTTCACTGCTCCTGAAGTCCCTTCTGACCCCCAGAAAGAAAGCTCAAGTTTGCAGGACTCTTCTAGAGAAATAGCCACATGAATTGCAGGGCTGGAGTGAGGAACGAGGAGGTGAAACACTTCCTCCTTCCTCAGGTCCACTGAGCAAAGTGATGTTGTGGGCCAGCTGAGCTCAAGAGAGCAAACGGACACAGAGGACTCCTTGGAGGAAGAGGGGGTCAGCATACCTGACCCAAGCCCACAGCCAGTGGCAGAGGTACTACAGGAGGAGGCAGATTCTCAGCCAGGAACCGGTACACCGGCCCCTCAGCTTCCCTGGGCTGGCAACAGAGAGCCAGTTGCCAGTCAGTTCACCTTCATCATCTCCAGAGCTTTGGGAATGTCATCAGAAGAAGACTAGGAGGGACCTTCAAGCCAGAAGGCACAGTGCCCATCTAGCAACACAGCATCAGCCAACGTTCAACAACAGGAACAGGACTGAGGCAGCTGGCAGGTGCATGATGCAACACAGGTGGCTAGAGGCAGGGGGCTTAAAAGCAACAGAGATGGGAGTAGATGTGTGGGAGCAATTTGTCTGTTAGCTACTGATCTTGTTGCCTGTATTCTGGATAGATTTCTTTATCTCTGACCTTGGCCTGTATCGTAAAAACCTTGCTCTTGGAACCCCTTGCTGCCTAACCTATGCCTGAACCTCAGAGCTGTATTTTGACCAACTCTGACATTAAATAACCACCTCCGTGTGCTTACTATGTGTCAGCAATCAGGACAAGTGATCGATTTAATCCTCTTGTCTTTCCTCACTCCAGCCCACTTAGCTCCACAGCTGTTGCTCTATACAGATCCCACACTCAAGGAATGATCTTTCCTAGGTTCAGAAGAAGCTGCAGGAATGGAAGGGGATGTGGAAAAACTCTGTGGGTCTTCCATGCATGGATGGTTGGATTCATACCATTAAATATCCCATCAGTGTTTTGCTTTAAGACTGGAGCATGTTTCTCTGCTCCGCACTAAAGTTCTCAGATTTATGTATGATTTAAAATAATTTCAAAATAAATTTAATGAAGTGGATGCCAAAATGCCTCCTCATGTACTTGACCTATTTTCCCTGCACAAGCAGGTTGCTCATGAACCTTATCTAAATTAAAGGAAATTACATTCTAAGCCTGTTCCTCATGCTCCTCAATCCCCATCTGTTTCTTTTTTTCCTCCAAATGAACGTCCTCCATAGATTTTTTCCAAGTAAGGTAGCTTGCAGATATGTATTTCCAAAATGTTTTCATTTCCGTAATTCTTCCCCCCATTTTGTTTTTTTTTAAATTAAGAATACATAAATTACAATTATCATTGGGTTTACAACAAAACAACATTAGAAATCCAAAAGCAAAATTCATATATTCTGAAGTACCAGCAACACAACTAACAAAAAAGGTTAACAACAATACAATGCAAGATATCAGACATTTAAAATATCATATTCTTAAATAAAACAGGAAGTCGACAGTAGTCCATAATTCTTCATAATCAGCTCCCACTAAAATAATTGTTATTCTTCTTGTTGCTTATAAATTCTGATTGGTCATTTAAGTGGACTAATGGACAGTTCTTGAGATTTTGGCTTTCCTCAGATGTGTTTGGTAGTCTTCTGTACTGCATTTTAAATAGGCTTGAATGCCAAATGTAGCGAAGACAGAGTTTTCCAGTCTCATTGATGGAACACTTAAAGATTGCTGCCTTAGTAAATATTCTAGTAGGCTCTTAATTTTGTTGAATTGTTAAACTAAATACATACAAAACAGAGCAAAAGTCCCTGAAACAAACAAACTCAAGCAAACACCTCCTGTTAAGAGCTTTCTGAAGTACCAAAAGATTTATGTGACCCATATACCTTTAGAAGAAAGGATTGCTTTTCCAGAATAAGGTCAAGATGAGTCTCTGATCAGTATCTGAGAGAACGGAGGGGGAGGGCGGCAGAGAAGCTATTTTCAAACTTTTTTTTAGAACTCAATTGTTTTTTGAGAGAACAATATCTGAGGTGTATCGATCGTCTGTGTCCAGTAGTTAGTCAAAGGCTATCTCCTTTGACTAACCCTTTAGAGTGGTGTCATCCTCCCTCATGTGATAGATTGTTACAATCTCAGCCAGTGTAATTACACACTAACCAAGTGGGTCATTTATTTCTTTACCTTCACCATTTACCAAAAGTCTCCTTTATCTTTGGAAGCCAGCTCTTCTATGTGTAGTAAAAGCAAAATAATGGCACATAAAACATTAGATCCTAGAACTAAGGCTTGAAAAATAACTATAAGAACTACTTGGGGAAAAACTATTATACTCTTTAAGAGCACCTAATATCCTTTTATTTTATTCTTTTCCATGTGTCTCACAGAACAGCATAACAATCAAGTTCACTGTGTTTCACGTTTCTGGTAAATGCTATCTTTAAAAACTTCTGAATATATTTCTTTTGTGATTTTGTCATACTCTAAAGACTATATAAAAACTCTGCAGTATTTATCCAAGGTTCTATGGACCTTTTATGAAACCAGGGTCCTCCTATTAATTTTCATACCAGTGAGTACATGCATGTGAGCTGTCTTTAAGAGTCCTTCAGAGCATTGTGGTGAATAAAGCTGGTCCTAGCCTTTGTGTTCTTATTGTATCTTCTCTGAATTGGAACCCCAGGATTGGCTTTTTTCCCCCTGTGACCAGTTTTGCTTTCTTTCAGTGCTTTCTGTTCCAGAAACAGTTGTCAACTGTGGCACTATGCTTATTTTCAGAAGGCAAAGTATTAACCAGTGGGCATCACATGTGACAAAGTTACATTCTTGGGTTTTGTTCCTTTTCCAGAAGTGTTACCATCTGCTTGTCTTAGATGCCAAACTGGTTCACCTATCATCAGAGTTAATATTTTTAGAACAGATAATATGGAGGTTAGAATTTATGTTGCATTTTAAAGCACAGTGTCTGCATTTGGATGCCACAGAAAACCAGTTTATAAAGTAAAGTTTGATTAAATTCCAGCTTACTATGAAGTCTGAATGCAGACTGCCAAACAAACTTGTAGTTTGTTGGCTGCTAAGCTGGAAGTCTAAACCATGGTTTGTATCTGGCGTGTCAACTGTAGTTTGTACTAACCATGGCTAGCTGTGATGTCTGAATGCAGAACACCCCGTTTTCTAAGAGGCTGTGTGCCTCTTAGCCTCATGCATGCAGAGGGAGAAGCAAAGTATTCAGCTATCAGTGGTGTTTTCTAAAGATGTTCCTTCCCTATTTCTCTCAGCCTTCTTTCAGTATAACCCTTTCTCTGCTAGTGATGACTAACCAAGCAGGCATGTGCCTCAGCCTCTCCTTACAGAAAGTTTAAAAGGTAGAAAAATGTGGAGGTCAGTTGAGGAGAAGGGCTGTCAAATGTATTTTTGTTTCAGAATACAGTTTAGAGGATGCATTGAAGTGGATGCACAGAAGCAGAGTGGAGGAGGGCGGTAATGATTGACAAAAGAGAAAGAGGAAGGGGCTGTAAAAGATTTTTTGCTGTTGTTGTAGAGTAATTCATGAATTCAGTAAATATTTCCTAGAAAGAAAGGGACAAGGAGACTGTTTATTCTTAGCCCCAAGAGTAAGTGAAAAGTAGTTTGACTTGTGCTCGGCTTCTCTCCCTGCCCCTGGTCCCCCTCCAATTTATTGCAGCTGGCCAATAGGAAATGGGCTGCATAGCTACATAGCTTTACCAGCACCTTGGCAGTGCAGTGGAGCTTAGAGAATGATCAGAGGATTCTGCTTGGAAGTGGGAAAGGAAGCAAACAACAGACTAACTAGAATGTCTAAACAAAATGTTCTGTATCTGTTGTATATATCTAATAACCAACCAGGGTTTGCTCAACAACTGTTGTTTAAGCAAACTTTCCTTATTTTATCTGACTGCAACCAATTTCTAAAAGTGATGTTTTTATAAATATTAAATTGTCTTTATTTCATTGGTATTTCATTGTAATTTACCAAGTTTCAGTATATTTTTGGCATATAGTAGTATGTCAGTATTCCAGCTCTTCTTCCTGTAACTTGAATCGGTTCATACGTACTATTATTGGAACTCACTATGTTGAGATAGTCTTGTAACCCCAAATGTGTGAGTGGCATCTCAGAAAATACAGAACGATTTTATAAGAAGAAATGTTCCTCAGACTTGTATTCTTTTGAGGTTAGGTTCTGGGACAACTATGCAAATATGCAATTAGCAATGATAATTAAAAGCCATGGTTGGAGATACACAAAGCACAATTATCTTGCCATGGTAATTCACTCACCTTGAGACTGGACTACTGTTACACGCTCTGTGCAGGGCTACCTTTGGAGATGCTTCAGAAGCTACAGGTGGTCTAGATTGCAGCTGTCAGATTGCTGAGAGGACTGTCCCAGTCAGTGTATAAAACACCTATCCTATAGCAGCTGCAGTGGCTCCCAATTAGTTTCTGGTGCTAATTCAAAGTGTTAGCACTTACCTTTAAAGCCTAAATGGCCTGGAACCCTAATACCTTCAGGGTCACCTCTCCAGGCATGATCCTTCCTGTCTTCTCTGATTTTCATCTCAGAATTTATTGAAGGTCCCTGGTCCATGAACTGCTCACCTTGTGTCAACAAGGGTGAAGGTCTTCATGGAAGTGGCCCCCGTCCTATATAACCAGCTGCCCGAAGAGATGCATGCCTTGCAGGACTTTCCTAGGTTCCACAGGGCATACAAGGCTGCTCTTTTTCAGGCAGCCTTTGGGTTATTGTGATCTACCAGACAGCTGGTATACTTTAGCTGTGTCTTTACCATCCACACATCCTGCCCTGCTTGATAATGGATAGATTTTAATGGGTATAGATTTTTAACCATTTTATATTTTAAAGATTATTTATTGTATCTTTCTATTGTTTTTTATTGGTATATTTTAAATGCTGTTAGCTGCCCTGAGTTCTGTTTGAGGGATAGGGAGCGGGGCAAATTTGATAAATAAATAAAATAAACAATGTATGGCTGAATAACCTGAATAAAAGCAATAAAATAAAATAAAATTGGCTTCCCCAGTTTAAATTGTGCTGCAGGAGAAGCTGGCCCCAGGATCTGCATGCAGTGGGGATGTCTCTCTGATGGACACTGATAGAGGGAGACAGACAAATCTTCCTGGGGAGGGAGTTCCAAATTTTTGGTGCCATGACTGAGAAGGCCCTTTCTCAGGTCACCACCTGCCTAGCTTCAAATGAAGGGGGCAACTGAAGCAGGGCCTCCAAGGATGACAGGAGTGTACAGGGAGGTTTGTGTGGGAGAAGGTAGAAGTCTGTTGTTCCCAAGCTCTACAGGGCTTCAAAAGTCAATACCAGCACCTTGAATTTAGCCTGGAAGCAAATTGCAAGCCAGTGTAGGTGGGCCAACACTGGAGTGATAGGGTCCCTACTCCAGTCAGTACTCTGGCCACAGCATTCTGTACCGACTGTGGCTTCTGAACAGTCTTCAAGGGCAGCCCCATGTAGAGCACATTGCAGTAATCTAATATCAGTGTTACCAGGGCATGCACCACAGTGGCAAGATCTTTTCCACCCAGATAGGGTCACAGCTGGCACACCGGCCAAAGCTGGTAAAAGGAATCCCTGGCCACTGGTGCCACCTGTTAATCCAACAGGAGGCTCTGGTCCAGAAACACCCTCAAAGTATGAACCTACCCCTTTCGGGGGAGTGCAACTCCATCCAGAACAGGGGATAACCCACCAGTAGCATCTCCATTTTCTTAGAATTAAACTTCAGCTTCTTAGTCCTCCTCCAGAACTGCAGCCAAGCACCTGTTCATGATTTCCTCAGACTCCCTGGGATCTGCTGGTAGCTTGAGATAGAGTTGTCATCTGCATATTGGTGGCCGCTCAGCCCAAATCTCTGAATGACCTCTCCCAGGGCCTTTGCATAGATACTGAAAAGCATGAGGGATAAGATGCAGCCTTGGAGAGCCCTGTAAGCCAAGGGGCAGAGAAAGCAGTTCCCCAGAACCACGCTCTGAAACCTACCGTTGAGGTTGGACTGGAATCACCACAGAACAGTGCCTCCCAGTCCTGAAAGATGATCCAGAAGGATACCATGTTCAGTAGTATCAAGAGCTGCTGAGAAGGACAGGAGAATTAACAGGGTTGTACTCTCCCTGTCCATTCCCCAGTGCACATAATCAACCAGTTGTCTAATTCAGTCTGTCCCCAAAGAAAATCCCCTCCCCAGTCTTCTTCCAATAGAAAAGAGAACCATATCTATGCTTATCCTAGCTATCCTGATTTATAGACTGGGAGTTCTGCAGCTAGTACTTCTGTCCTCAGCTGCTACAGAGATACACACAAGGAAGGTTCTTAAGTCCTAGCTATCCTGACTTATAGACTGGGAGTTCTGCAGCTAGTACTTCTGTCCTCAGCTGCTACAGAGATACACACAAGGAAGGTTCTTAAGTCCTAGCTATCCTGACTTATCGACTGGGAGTTCTGCAGCTACTACTTCTGTCCTCGGCTGCTACAGAGTCAAACACAAGGAAGGTGCTTAAGTCTGATCTTGCAGGAGGGAGATCCTTCTTGTGTGAGAGAAATTAATATACCCTAATTTAAGAAATGGTCTACAGATGTCAAATGGTGTTTTCTGGTTCATCCAGGCAACAGAAATTAAGGAAATGGCTATTCTCTAGTAAACCACCTTGAACTAGATCTGCTTAGTTGCTAGGGAGGACATTTATAACTTAAAGCTTCTCTGTTCTTAAATATGCTGGTTGTGAAATAACCTTGCATTAAGGACATTTTGGCAACTCTCTGCTTCCTATGGGGTTCTTTAACATAATATGAAACCAGCATGTTGCATTCTTAAGTTCTATTTCAGGCAATATTATGTATGATATTTTGTTATTTATTGAGCTTGTAGTGAAAATACACACTAAGCTTGCTCATTAAAGTGCAATAATTAGCATATAATTTTCTTCGTTTCAATGCATTTTTGTCATAATATTTAAGGGGGCTTTAATTGCGAGTAATCAGGATTGCATGTTAATAGGCAGCAGATAATTAGGAAACAATTTGCATTTCTCTTCCCACAAATTTTCTTAGCATTCAGACTTCACTTAATTCATAACTTTTTCTCCTGAGGATTAACTAATCCCATTTAGCTACAATAATAATAGACATGCTGTTTTTTTCTTTAGCCTTTCCTGTAGTCCTAATGATTTTCAGAAGGATTATAGCTTTGATTAGTCAGATTTATTGGTGTTAGTTGTACAGTATTTTTCTTTTGACTTCTAATAAGCACAAGTAAATTGTCAAAGGAAGATGCAGTAGCTGCACTGATTGTAAATTTGCATTATTCTATGGTAATGAAGATATGTTTTCTGCTCTATTATGTCTTTGTTGGAAATTTGAGAAAACATTTCAGCACAGCATTGTCTTGTAGAACAATATCACTTCTAACATACAAAGGGAACTGAATGCTTCATATTCTACTAATTATCTCCCCCCCCTTTATAATATGGTAAAATGTATTAGTGTTAAATAAGTAAGTTTATCTCAGCTTTTTAGTAGCAACTGAAAAGTGTATTGAATGATAAAGGATGTTCAAAAGACAGTAACACAGGAGTGTTGACTTTTATATAACTTCATTTTAAAAATCCCATTTATGCCTTGACTGGCAGTTCAGTACTATGCATGTTCACTCATGTTATTTATTAGTATTTGCGCAGTAAATAGCAGCCTGAGTTTGTAAGGCTTTGTGCGAAGTATAACTTTATTTCGATGGTGGAACAGAACACTTGCCACTCCGAAAAGCCAAGTGAACTGCAATAGTTTACTATATACATTACTGTAAAAGGAATGTAATAAAGTGGGGCAAAGGGCAGCAACAGTAGCAACTATACTATGTTAAATTGAGAGCTGGAAACCACCTCTTGATTAGTTTTATGAAATGTGGCTCAAGAAGTGATGGTAAAGGGATCCTGCAGATGGAGATAAAGTGGAGATTGATCACTGTTGAAAAATATCTATTTTATTGTCCACCATATGCATTTGGGGCACAGAAATCAAGAGGAGGAAAACCAAGCCCAAAGGGCACTTAAAGTAGTAAGCATATATAACAATAAGTGTTAAATGACATAGACCGGTCAGAAAGTGAATGTTTAAACTAAACCCATGCTGGGTGGCTTTTGGTGACTGAAAAACACAGATTATAAATGTTTAAATAAATATACAGCTACCTCTATAGCAGCAGCTTGGTGAAAATTCACAATACAATAGGGGGGCCGTGGAGCTCTAAAAATGCTTCATCTTACTCTGAGTAAAGCATTTCTTTTCATAAAATACTGAGAGCTTCTCAAGGCAAAAATAAGTAACTTGAAATCAATTTTAAAATGATTTGTATGTAATATGTTTGTGGTTAATATTCCTTTCAATATACAATTGCAGTTGAGAAACAGGTTGAGCCATAATAACAAGTAGAGTGCTTATTTAGTTAATAAAATGTGTATGCAGCTTCTACAGAGACTTGCTTGAGGTGGCTCACAATACAACAATAAAATCATAAACACAACACAGCACACAAATTATTAATAAAGCCAGCAATAAACCAAGTAGAGAGCCTTCTAGGGGCATAACAGCAATCTTTGGCAGCATAAAAAGGCAACAGCAGGGAACATAAAATAGTATTAATAAAATAGCCCTAGAGCTAAAGGCAGCACATAAAAGCAGCAACTAAAAAGATGGCTGACCTTTCAATTGAAACTGGGTTATAATCTAGTCTCTAAAAGAGTGTAAAACAGGCACCAAAAGAATCTTAAGTGGAAAGGCAATTCAGAGGTGTGTTTCCATCACTGGAAAAGCCCTGACTGTTGCCAACTGCCTTATTTCTGCAGGCCAGGTCACAGAGCAAGGCTCAGGAGGAGGGGAGTATGGAAGGATTCAGTCCTTTACAGGCCCTCCTCCTAAGCCATTTAGGATAAGCTAAGAGCCAGCACTTCAAGTTGTGCTTGGAAACAATGAGCAGCCAATGAAGATCTTTTAGCACGCAGATGATGTGATTCATATATCCAGCCCCTTGGCTGCACTTTTGACCAACTGAAGTTTCCAAACATTTTTCAAAGGCAGCTCAATGTAAAGTACATTATAGTAACAAAGAAGTGAGCAGAGCAGGGATCACTGCAGCTAGATCATTCTATGCACTGAACTGGCTGCAGCTGGTATATCATACAAAGCTACATACACCACAGTAGAGACCTGAGCTGCCAACTGTAGACCAGGATCCAGTGGCATCCCCAGACTACAATTTTTTTTTCTAAGGGAAATGCAACCCCTTCCAGGCCTGGGTGATTCCTCAGTCCTTGAGTGGCTTTGTCATTGACCAACAGTACCTCAATCTTGTCTAGACTGAGCTTTAGGCTGTCCATTCCTTTACCTTGTGCATCCATTTGTTTGGACTTCCACTGAACCATGTGACACAGCTTTCAGGGAGAAAGAGAGCTGAGTGTTATCCACATATTGGTGGTACTTCACTCTAAATCTCCAGATAACCACCAAGAGAGATTATCTGGTAGATTTTAAATAGCTGTTTTTCAAGGTGGGCCCCTGTGAAACCCAACAGCATAAATGCCCTAGGATTGAGCAGTAGGTCCTGAACACCACCTTCTAAAACCACCTGGCCAGGAAAGAGCAGACCACAGAACCTTTGTTCCAGCTACCCACCCAGCCTCTCCAGAAGTATGAGAAGATAGATGGTGTTGAAACAGGTGAGTTAACAGGGACATACTCTCCCAGCAAAGATAATTAGCCAGAGCAAGCATAGCCATGTCTATCCCAAACCCAGTCCAGAATGTTAACTGAAATGGGTCTAGATAATCTATCTTTTCCACTACCATATGAAGCTGTGTTGCCACCACCTGTTCAAGCTCCTTGTCTGAGAATGAAATGTTGGCCACTAGGCAATAATAATTTCAGTAATTTAGGTCCAGGTCTTCTTCGGGAGGGGTCGCATGACCACTTATTTCAAAATGGTCAGCACTACACCCTGTTAACTCACCTGGACCTTTCAGACGGTTTCAACACCATCTATCTTCTCATACTTCTCACTCAGGGGTATTTATTTCCACTCAAGCAGTCCAATGTAGCTAGATAATAATCAGCTATGAGGAGCAAGGGTCAAGCCTAGATGTAGTGCACTGCACAGTTCTGTTGGATTTAACTGTGGTGGAGCATGCCATCCTGTAGAGGCATTTGAATGGGGAAGCAGATGTTGGGGGATGTGATTTGGACTGCTTTAAATCATTCCTCATGGAACATACTCAAAAGATTGTCATTGGAGACCAGCTGCCTTCAGTGTGGGAGTCGTTCTGTTGGGTTCCACAGTGTGCAGTCTTATCCCCAATGTTATTTAACCTCTATGTAAAGCCTTTAGGAGAAATCCTTCGTAGCTTTGGAATTGGATGCCATCAATCCAGGGCCGGATGGCTTGCATCCCAGGGTGCTAAAAGAAATTGTAGATGTTATTTCAGAGCCTCTGGCTCTAATCTTTGAGATGTCCTGGAGTACTGGTGTTGTGCCAGAAGACTGGAGAAGAGCGAATGTTGTCCCGATCTTAAAGAAGAGAAAAAAGACAGACCCAGGAAATTACAGGCCTGTCAGTTTGACATCAATAACTGGAAAAATTCTAGAGCAGATTATTAAATGCTCTGTCTGTGAACACCTTGAACGGAATGAGTTAATTGGTAGTAGCCAGCATGGGTTTATCAAGAATAAGTCATGCCAGACCAACCTTATCTCCTTTTTTGACAGAGTTACTAAAATGGTTGACTCTGGCAATGCTGTGGA
>NW_015164665.1:362881-423583 GCF_001447785.1 Gekko japonicus | reverse complement strand
AGGATGTTGACAAGCTTGAGCGTGTCCAGAAGAGGGCAACCAGGATGGTGAGAGGGTTGGAATCCAAGTCTTATGAGGAAAGGCTGAAAGAGTTGGGTATGTTTCGCCTGGGAAAGAGAAGGCTTAGAGGGGACATGATTGCAGTCTTCAAGTATTTGAAGGGCTGTCATGTAGAAGATGGAGCGGATCTATTGTCTCTTGCTCTGGATTTCAAGGCTAGATCTAATGGGTGGAAATTACAAGAGAGTCGCTACCGGCTAAATATCAGGAGAAACTTCTTAACTGAAAGGGTGGTTGAGCAGTGGAACAGACTGCCTTGGGAGGTGATGGATGCTCCTTCGCTGGACATTTTCAGGTTGGAGGCTGGATGACCATCTATCGGATATGTTGTAGGGCTATCTTTCGGCTATGCTCCTGCAGAGTGCAGGGGGTTGGACTAGATGACCTGCAAGGTACCTTCCAACTCTAACATTCTATGATTCTATGAATATGTTGATGTTAACCAGCTCTATATCTCTTTATCCAAATTCTCTGGTGATTCAGTAGAGGTCCTGAATTGCTGCCTGACTGCTGTGGTTAAATGGCTGAAAGTGAACAAACTGAAACTGAACCCAGACAAGACCGAAATAATGCTGGCTGGAAATCCTGAGATCTTAAATAACTGAAACTGAACCCAGACAAGACAGAAATAATGCTGGCTGGAAATCCTGAGATCTTAAATAACACAAGATTTCCCACTTTTCATGGGGTTCAGCTGACCCTTGAATACTCTGCATAGGTATCTCCTCAAAAATCATCTCGGAAGCTCCAGTTGGTGGAGGATGCCATAACTCAGTTATTATCAGCAGTTAGTTTGGGGCATGCACATGACACCTATTCTGTAGTCACTCTATTAGCTGCCATCAGTTACTGAGCTCTGTTCAAGGTATTGGTTATCACATACAAAGCCCTTCATGGCATTCGACCTTCATATATACAAAACCACCTGTCCATCTATGCCCCACCATGACGACTTATGTGGTTATAAGGTAGCATGGAACAAAATGTCCTGTCCCTTAATATGCTTAGTGTGTGAAAATGGGCAGTTAATGCTTCCCTTTTTTAGACCAATTGGCAACCCTTTGTGGTTATGAAGGCATAGGTGGTTTTGAAAAAGAATTAGACAAATGTCCGTGCAGAATAGTAGCTGACAGACAGGTAGTATTGTGTTTAACATTTTATTGGTATAACAGTTTGTTAAATCTCTTTTTATGTAGTAATTAGATGAGTAAGTAATTTTACTTTCCTGTGAAGCACAACTGCTGTGTGTGAACTAGACAGAAATTATTGTTTCCCCCTTTGAGTAAATGAGCACAAACCACTGGAAACTTAGTTTCCCCAATTACATTGTTTGTTACAGTGTAGAAATGGGCACAGACTGGGAAAATGTGGTTTGGTTCATGGTTCTTTGTGTGCTTGGTTCACAAACCATGGACCGTCATGAATATTTACAGGCTAAACAAATCGGTTCAGTTCATGAGGTCTGTGACATGGTAGAATGCCCCCCTGGCATGCTAGAGATGCCAAACTTGCAGGGGACCTCCAGCTGACTCTCCTCTACTTGACCTCCATGTTTGGTAAAGATTGGACTTAGGGGGTCTGAGTTATGCTCCCCCAAAGGTACCCCCAGGAAAGTGCTTTCTGGGAAAATGGCAGGTGCAGGTTCAGAAGTATATAGAATGGACTTTGTGCAAGCTAGAGGAATCAAACTTACAGGGGACCTCTCCATTATGCTTCTTTACATGCCCTCCAAGTTATATGCAGATTGGACTAGGGGGTCTGAGTTACGACACCCCCTTCCCCCCAGGTTTTCCCAGTGCTCTCTCTGGAAAAGACAGCTGCAGTTATAGAAATCTATGGAACAGCTCAGGTTTGTTGTTTATGACTCTGGTTGCAAAAACAGTTAAGACAATAATAATAGTAATGTAGCTACAAAACCAGGTACATTTTCCAGAAATCACTTGCATGTTGTTGCTTACTATATTGTGGTTTCTTATAATGCTATTTAAATTTTTGATCCTTGTGGCTGTGAATATCTTTGGTGGCAGCAGAGTTACTGGACAGCCAGTGTGACCAACTGAGCTGATCAGATGAAGTAAAAACTTCAGGCTGACCAGTTTTAAATCATATTTAAGAAGCACACACATAGTTTCCTTTAGTTTTCATACAACTTATGAACATATTCTTTATCTCTTAATACAAAATCTGTTTTATTTTCAACCTTTTCCCAATCAGTTTGGTTGATCTTGCATGCACTCTAAGTAAAGCAGCTCTATAAGGGATTTTGGTTGGAAACGATGTACAGTATGAAAAATGAACACAGCTAGAATGGTTTGGGAAGGGAACACTTACCAGCATTGAGCTTCATTTGCCACATTGTTGCCCCCTCACCCAGTTTGTGGAGGTCCTCTTGGAGCTCTTCACAGTCAGCCTTGGTTTTCACCATCCTGAATAATTTTGTGTCATCTGCAAAATTGGCCAGTACATTATTCCATTCTAGTTCTAGATCATTTATGAATAAATTAAATAGCACCGGCCCTAATACCAATCCTTGTGGGACCCCACTGCCTACTTCCCTCCATTGTGAGAACCATCCATTGATTCCTACTCTTTGCTTCCTGTCATTTAACCAGTTTTAATCCATAAGAGAACCTGTGCTCTTATACCATTTTTGCTTCCTGTCATTTAATCCATTTTTAATTCATTAGAGAGAACTTGTCCTCTTATCCCATGACTGCTAAGTTTACTCAGGAGTCTTTGGTGAGGTACCTTATCAGAATCCTTTTGAAAATCCACGTATATAATGTCTGTGGGGTCACCGTTGTCTACACGCTTATTCACTTTCTCAAAGAACTCCAAAAGGTTGGGGAGGCAGGACTTCCCTTTGCAGAAACCATGCTGATTTTCCCTCAGCAGGCTTTGTCCCTCTGTGTGCCTAACAATTCTGTCTTTGATTAGTTTCTGCTAATTTGCCTAGAACAGACATTAGGCTGACTGGCCTGTAATTTCCTGGTTCCCCTCTAGATCCCTTTTAAAAAATTGGTGTAACATTTGCTACTCTCCAGTCTTCTGGCACAGTGGCTGAATTTAGTGACAGGTTACATATACGGGTTAGTAGATCATTGTTCTCACATTTGAGTTCCTTGATAACTCCTGGGTGCATGCCATTAGGACCTGAAGATTTTTCAGTTTTTGAGACACAGGGTGGCTCAGATCCCTGAGTCCCCCAGCACCCAAACCCCAGCAAGGGAGAGGAGTTCACAATCAAAACGTGGGTTCTCGGCTGAGGCACCCAGTAGCTAAGCCCCTCTGCTCAGCAGAGGGCAGAGAGAGGGAGTGGCTCAGAGCCCTGAGTCCACCTAACACCCAAACCCAAGCAGGGGAGAGGAGTTCGCAATCAGGAGGGAATAAATGAATGTGCTCTGCTAGTCTGCTTTTAACAAGTTTCCTGCCTCTGTGTCTAGCTGCCAACAGAGGAGAGGATGTGGAGCAGATCTTGATATATAGCTTTCTGATCTGATAGAGCAGAATGGGAACTCTGTTCTTGGCAACCAGTAGTTCCTGTTAAGCTTTGGAGGGCTCCTATTGGTGTTTCTAAGGCTGGAGAAGTGTGCCCCCTGTTGCTTTGAAGTTTTGTAAACAGTTTAACTGAGTGGAGACTGTCTGGAAACTGAGTGGAGACTGATCTGCCATGAACAGCACCAAAGTTAATAGAATGTCTGTGCTGGTTGCCTTTCCACGAACATCTCTTCACAAACCACAAAACAAGAATTCTTGATGAACTTTAGTTCATGAGCCAGTTTGTACCCATCCCTATTACAGTGTGTGTGTATAGTTAGTATCTAATTATGACTTTCAGAAATTCTAAGTTTTAGAGTAATCACAACCCAATCATTTCATCTAGAGCTGTCTGATGCTTTGATTTGAGTCATGTGAGCCCTTGAATTAGTATATAATTAACAAGAAACATGCTAAGTCTTTCAACTTCTTCTTTTGGCACTTATTAGTAAAAGAGTAAGTGTATATCTGTGTTAGTGGCTATTAGTTGCCCTCTTGTCCCCTTTATTTCTTCTCTACCTTTCCCTAGTTACAGTAGTGGTGGTCTGGTGCATGTTGAGCAGATGTTTCTCCTTTGCTTCTTTATCTTGAAATACCCTTTTATACAGAAATCAGATTGTGCTGCTACTGTCATTTTTATCAGAGGAGAGGAAATCCCACCTGAATGAGGCTGGTTTTCTTTTCAGGCAGCTACACAGTGATGCTCAGGGGCATGCACTTCTTTCTCTTGCTTCTGTTGCAGCTCATTGCAAATGCCGTTGTTCTGGCATGTTTCTTCTCTAATCTCCCTTTAAATTTTGGCTGTGATCCTTAATCCCATTGGGTCTCTTTTGAACTGTCTACAGGTTTTTTTTTTTTAAGTCTCTAGCTTCCAGTTCCAGTTCTGAAAACACTGCAAATACATTTCACATTAGATGCTTTGCTGTTATTTCTGGTTGTATAACTTTGCTACAAGAAAGTATCCTAATTCCTACATTCTGTTCTACTGCATTTGTGTGTGTTTCTTTATTACTTTTACATGAATATGAAAGTTCGTAGGAAACCAACCACTGGCCATGGTGTTAAGGGATGGATGTGCACAATCAGACTGCTATTGTTGAGGTTGTTTAAAAAAGAAACAGAGAAAACTCTTATCATGCAAAATAGCACTGACTCTGTTTAGACATCACATTTTTTATTGTATTTAATTTTTATATACACATACTTTTCCCCTAGTAAGTTTACAATTTAAGTTATACAACTGAAAACATAGTAATAATATGTGTTTTAATAGTATTAATTTATTCAAATCAATTGAAGGGAATGCTGAAAGTGTATGTACAAGGGGTTTATTTTTCCTGCTGTTTTCCCCCTACTATCTCCAGCCCCCTTCTTCCATCTGTCCACTGGTGATATGTTGCACAGTGTCCCTGAAGTCAGAAGCTTCCTCTTGCCGACCTTGGCTATCTCTTTCACTTCACTGCATAAGAGAAGCCTCTTAGGATGTGCTTGCTTTGACATTTACAGTTTCTCCCTACAAAAGTTCACAAAGGAATCTAGAAGTTCCTTTCCTTCCTTTAATGGATGGAAACCATTTGGTAAATAGGATTCCTTTGCTAAAACTTCTGAGGCCACATTTTATGTCTGTCTTCATCCTTTCCTTGTCTGATTATTGAACTATTCCTTTGCCCTACAGAAATCTTGATTGCCTTGGTTACACTGATTGTAATGCCCCAAACTAGTTCCATATGCCCAAGAGGGCTTTGGTATTGTATTTCACAAACAGTAGTGTCCATATTCTAACAGCAAACCACATCTGAAACTGAGGGGTGTCTTAAAATTGTTATGATATAACATGAATATCTGTATTGAAGGCAGGGGCTGTCATAAGCCCTACAGGGTATGTGTAAGTTAGGGGTAGGCACAGACCGAAAAAATTCCGGCCCCACAGGAGACAGCCCACGGCATGTCTCCTGGGGGCCATGTTTGCCTCCTCATGAGGAGGAATAAGGAAGGGCGGAGGTTCATTGTTTGTGGGATTTATGAACCATGAACATCCACAGACTTTCATATTTAACAGACCAGATTGTGGTTTATTTGGTTCGTGAAGGGAAGGCATTCAAAATGCCTTCCCTTCACTTACTGAGGCATGTTTCCAGGAGTCAAGGAAACGCAAATTGCCTTCCTTTCACTCCTGGAAGCATGCTGCTGCGTGACTGAAGAAGGGAAGGGGAAGCATTTAAACATGCCCCCCCCTCACTCTCAGAAATTGCACCTCAGTGGTGGCATGCTTCCGGGAGTGAAGAGGAGGCAAATTGTGCCTCAGTGAGGGAAGGGATGACAATTCCCCGTTGCTTGGAAATCCTTGGCGCCAGTGTGTCTGGCTCACAGACCACTCCCACGGACAGCATGGACCTCCATGGGAAACATGGTGGTCCATGGGTGGTTTGTGAGTAGTGCAATTGCATGTATCTGGCTCACAGACCACAAACCGGGCCCTGGCTCTGTGACGAAATTTGGTCTGTGAGCTGGTCCATGCCCATCCCTAGTGTAAATCTTTGAATATAGTGGGAGTAGCCGCTGGTTCTTAGGCCCTTAATTTCAAAGTGTACAAAATTGAAGAGGAAGTCTTATATATGTTTGCTAAAATAAACACACAAATATATGTGCAAAAACATATTTTTAAATAAAGTCATCATATTATTGTGGCTTATGTATGTCAGTTTTCATTCTTATGCCGTGAAGTGAAACCTATTCTATAAATAGAATAGTTCTGATTCAAATGTTTGTGTTCTTTTCTTTTTTTTTGCAAAATGAGGGTTTAATATTTTTTAAGTTTAAATGAGATATAGTTTTAGGGGAACATGTTTTAAATGTTATGCATCACTTGGTGATTCAAGCATTTCCTCAGCTCTATAATAAAATAAAATTTAATGACATTTATACTGTGGAATGTACTGTCCAGCATAGCTGAATAGATGTTGATAGTAGCTTTGCTTGTTGAAGGCAGTAATCTTGGATTAATGCCATGGTTAATCTGAAGTTTAAGAATGATTTTGCTTGATCTGATAAATTATTCAGCCTTACATCCTGACCTTGATACTCCTTTGAGTGTACTTCAGCGGACTCTGAAATATTTGCTGCATTAAGAACGCAGTGATTGTCACCATTTCTTTCCTGAGCTTGCACCCCTTTCATCATGAAATGAAACATCCTGAAAGAGACATGAAAATATATTGGTTTGGATACAAGATACACAGGATAAACTACAATTCTGTGATGAGCTTACTTTCTTTTAAGAGCTGTTCATTTTTGCTGGGCAAAAGTGTATAATATTAAGATTAGTGTTATATAGCAAAGAGGAAGATATATTGTAAGAAAGGGAACTGAAATGCTGAGTTTCTGTATTAGTCTGGTGCAGACAGAATACTTTGGAGACTGTCTGACACTAGGACCCTTATTGTACCTACTTGTGAGCTGAGGGTGGTCTAAATACTGCGTGCAACATATAACACTGCATTTAAATATATAGCTGCCCTGCTGAGAGTTTCATCCATCTGAATTGATATGCACACTCAAGATAATGAAAATGTGGATAGAAAAGACTTAAAAACAGCTTTTAAACATCTTTTCTCCAGACTTACTATGTCTCTTGTCTTTCTGTCATTATGTTTATCTGTGCATTCCAGTATACATAGTATTTGCAAACACGCATGTCTGTGTGTTTTTAAATGTAGTCAACATAGGCATGCTTCACAAGGTTTGATCTTTTTGAATGTAAGGGTAAGGACAAGGTTTTACTTTACTTCACATATACAAATCTATTTAAGCATGAAATAGCATCTTAATTGCTTTTAAGCTAAAGTGCCTTGTCAATTTTAGACTTAACAGGCCAAGATTTGGCTGTTGTTAGATTTATGGGTATGAATGTCTTAATTTGCCATTTATTTGCATACTGATAAATGCTAATAATGGGCAGAGCAAAGGAATTCCAGGTGGTACAAAGTGTCTCTGAACACAGAGATATTTCGGTAGTGACACTTTCCATTGAGGTTCAACTGGCACCAGACCAAAACATTTCTGTTCACCAAAGGGTTTGCCACCTCCTTGAAGGTTTGGCCGAGGCCTGTACTACACTTTGCACCATGAAAGTGAAAGATAGCCATGGCATCCATGTGTATAGAAATATGTCCATTTGGGGGAAAGGAGCTGGCTAGAAGTAGGGAACAGCTCTGAGCTTGTAAGCCAGAGAGTGGACAGCTGCTGTTCATAAACCATTGCTGCTGAGTATTGTGCCTCAACTTTGCAAGTACAGCTTGGGATGCAAGCCGAAGGGCTCTTGTCCTGTGGCTTCTGGCCTGTTGGTGCTGCAACTTGTGGCTCAGCTGTCTGGAGAACTAGTATTCTGAATGCTACATAAAAAAGTGATGGGCAAGCAATGTTGCTTCATTTTTTGCTGTACTAAAGAGCATCCAGAAAAGATTGGGATCTTTGGGTTGTTGTTCTAGGAGGAACAAAGGAGAATGAAGTTCACCACTTTGGTTGTTTTTCACCAGGTGAGAGCTGAGTTGTGTGTTTCTACTCAGATCAGGTGAGAGGTGGGTCTGGATTTGTGTCTGTTTTATGTTTTCCAAGACTCAGATGAGAGGTGAATCTAGTTATTTGTATAGTGAGTATTAGCTGTGGGTGTGTTTTCACTTTCTGTTTATTAGTTCCTTTGCCTATTGGTTCAAGAGATGTGTTTGGGGGGGACAGAATTGGGTGAGAGATGGTGGCACAATCCATAGTATGTGAGGCAGAGGGAGATATGGTGGTGGTAGAAGAACAGGCCAGGTTAGGAGAAGGGCCAGTGGAGCAGACATTTGCATGCTGTTGCCCTTCCAGACTCTTCTTCCAAATAAAGTGATGGTGGTAACCATACAAACAACCTGCCAGAAATGGTGTTGCTGTAAACTATCTCTGTCCTCCTAGCATGGTGCCCCATCCAGGATAGTTTCAGTTTTGAGGCTGTGTATGTAACATTGGGGATGAGAGGCAGGATTGGGATTTTGTTGGTATACAACCAACTTTGCTGCCAAACAATCTTCCTGACTGAGCTGCCAGAGGTGGTCTCAGGGGTGGTAGTGAGGGCTCTTAAGCTAACTGTCCTGGGGGACTTCAACATTCAAGATATCAAGACTCTGCAGGATGGGGGACTCTATTAAAACAATCAAAGCCCAAAGCCAGATGGATCCAAATGGCTTTGTGACTGCTCTAGAGATCTTCCTCTTGATATGGCTGCTGCTTCTGTTGAGGCCCTAGTTGACCTCTGGAATGAAAAAAATTGTCCTAGGGTTGACACAGTCACTCCAAGGCACCCTGTCTCAAGTGTTAGAGCCCAGGTAGCCCCTTAGTTTATTGAGGGTATGCGGGTTATGAAAATACAAGGGAGATGGCTACAGTAACAGTGGAGAAAAACTTGGGACAAATCTGGTAAGACACAAGCGAAAACTCCTTTTAAAGTATACTTCATGGTGGTGAAGGCAGCAAAGAAAATATACTTTTCTACCACTATTACAAATGTCTACACAGTGTAGCCAGCAGACCTGTTCTGGGCAGTCAGATGCCTGTTGGGATCTTACCTGCAGGAGGCGGTGGACTGCTCAGTGGCCCACTGTTACCATTTTGTTTATCACTTTGCTGATAAAATGTCTTGCATCTGTTCTGATTTGGACTCTACATTAGCAGTAACCAGGTCAGATGGTGGTAGGATGTCAGCTTCTCCAGTTGTTTGGGATACTTTTCAGTTTATTCGGTCTCAGGGTGTGGACAGGATCCTTGGAAGTTTGAGACCTACCATCTGCTCATATGATTCTTGCTCTTCCTAATTACTTAAATCTGATGTGGTGGGAGCTAGCTGACTGGGTCAGCGAAGTAGTTAATGCTTCTTTGAGAGAAGTGGTTGCTCCAGCCTTTAAACAATATGTGGTACATGCATTTCTAAAGATGCCTACCCTGGACGCAGGAGATCTCAATACCTCTCAACCAGTATCAAATGTTCCATTCTTGAGCAAGGTGATTGAAAAAGTGGTGGCTGCACAACTTTCAGCTTTCCTGGATGAAGCAAATTGCTTAGATCCTTTCCAATCTGGTTTTAGGCCTGCCTATGGGATAGAAACAGCCTGGGTCTCCTTGGTGGATGACCTGTGCTGGGAGATGGACTGAGGGAGTATGACTCTGTTAATTCTTCTTGACCTCTCAGTGGCTTTTGATACCATCCATCTCAGTATCCTTCTGTACCAAGCTTTCCAGGCTGACATTGAGCAGTACCATTTTGCAGTGGTTCTGCTCCTGCCTGGAGCATAGGTTTCAGAAGATGGTGCTAGGGTACTGCTTCTCAGCCTCTTGGCCTTAGACCTGTGGGGTTCCACAGAGTCCCATCTTGTCCTTTGTGCTGTTTAACATCTACATGAACCCTCTGGATGAGGTCATCCAGAGATTTGGGCTGGGTTGTCATCAATATTCAGATGACACTCAGCTCTATCTCTGACTTCCAGCTGAACCCATGAAGGGAAGTAAAAACTCTGAACTGGTGCCTGGAAGTTGGTGTGGGCTAATAAACTGATGCTTAATCCTGACAAGATGGAAGTGCTAAAGATGAGCAGAAGGTCTGTCTCAGGGTTTAAGGCATCAGTCAATCTGAATGGGGCTGTACTCCACTTGAAGAACAGGTCTGTAGTTTGAGGGTGCTCTTGTATTCAAGCATACTGCTGGATAAGCATCTGGCTGCTGGGGCCAGGATGGCCTTTTATCAGCTTTGATCGTTAACCAGTTGCTGCTTTTCCTGGGCAGAAAATATCTGGCTACTGTGGTGCATGTCCTGGTTACATCTAGATTAGATAATTGCAATGTACTGTACATGGGGCTGCCCTTGAGAAGTGTTCAGAAACGTCAATTGGTGGAGAATGCTGCAGCCAGGATGTTGACTGGAGTGAGTCATGGGGACTATATCACTCCAGCCCTGGCCTGTCTACAATGGCTCCCAATTTGCTTCCAGGCATGATTTTGTAAAATAAATGAATGAATGAATATCCCTGAGGTGATGGAATAAACCAGCTCTTGGTGATTCAACTTGCTTGATGTAGTGGCAGAAGAAAACCAATATTTTTTTCCCCTTCAGAAGTATAATTGGTTGCAGCCTGGAAGCCATTAGCAGTTGAGCACGTGCCTGTCTGCCTAATTTTCTTTACCTGTATAGCTCCTCTCTGGGTTCTCTTTTCAGCCTTGCTAAAATGTGCCTGTGGAGAGATAGTCATTGGGATTGTTTTATTAACAAAAGATTATATACCATTGAAGTTGCTTATGTTAATAGGGTTTTTTATATTTTATAATCCCTCTTTACTAGTATGCTTTCAAGCATTGTCAAAACAGGGAATACAAATAGGAAAATTGTCAAAGTCAGCATGATAATCTTCAAATAGGAAATTTTCTTTTTATGGTAGCAATGTTGATTAAGATGTTTTATAGCATTCTTGTTGTTTTTAATCTGTATGCAGTTTTTTTCTTGGTATATGTTAGAAGACATAAGTAACAGGTTATGGGGAGGAGAAGTATAAAGCATCACTGTACTTCATATTATTTTCTTGTAACCTTAACACTTCACCATGAACATTATAAATGACTGTTTCTGCTTTAGGAACTGACTTGTTTAGAATGATGTATGAAATAATATGTGTTTTGCATGTCCTGTTTGTAATGATAAAGGTCATATAGTATCATTTACATAATCTCCAGCCAGAAATGAACTCTTGCAATACCTTCTGTATAACATATACATTATCTGAGGTTTAAAACTCTCATTATTCATGAAAGTTAATTTTACAGTGGGTGTGAATGATCTATCTTATGGCTGCTTTTTTGATCATTCTATAAAATAATATGGTGAAAAGCCTGCACAAATAGCAGGAAAACCAGTAAAGAGTGATGCATTTGCTTGACTCTCTGTATACCCGATTGGATCTTGATTGATGGCAATCATTTGTCTTTGTCAAAAAAGGAGAAAAATTCAGACATTGAAATAAGAGTGCTATCAAACTTTCTACAATGGCAGAAAGATTCTATTAATGTGTTCTCAGAATATTAACTGTCTCTGCTGGGAAATGATAAAGAATGTTAATTTTTTTCTTTGATCATTTTAAAGTGTAAAATACATTATTTTGTCTGTTAAGATTAAACGTGACATGTTTAACATTTGTTATGTGTTAATATTATAAATTAAAAATAGAACATAGGACAAAAAGCTAAATGGAGGGAGTTTTAATCCTTCTGATTTCAATTTCTCAACAAAACAATAAATGTTCAAATAGCATAGTGTCGTAAAATCCTTAATGCTGCATTCCACTTGATATTCTAGCTTTGAAGAGTTACTTCAAAGAACGCTGAGCAAGAACATAAAAAGGTATAGAATAAACAAATTTAGAAAATGTATTCCCAGGAATTGTTTTTTGTTTTTTTAAATATCAGACCCAAAAGGCCAATAATTAAATGGACTTTAAAGTTTCTTAATTAAGAAAGCAGCAGTATTGAGAAGCAAAAAGCATCTGCTTCGTGGAGCAGTGGTGTTTCAAAGGAAAATGTGAAAATGTACAGTTGTATCAGTAGCTGATTATTGTCCACTCACATAAAGAAAATCTTTGAAGATGCTAAAAGATGACCTTTAGATAAGTTGTATTTTTAAACCAAATCTCATAATTTTGTGGGAATTTTTCTCTGCATCCATTGTCGGTGTGCTCAAATCCTTGTTCATAGCTAAAAATAATTTAACTAGTAAAGCTGTTAAAATTGAGTGCATTCCACATGCCTGTACGCAATAAAGACTTTTCTTTCTATTTACAGTATTAAAACTTAGTTGTTCTCTATTGCTATGGTGGTAGGCTTCCCAAGTGCCCCCGGGGGGCGGGGAAACCCTCGCCTCAGAGGCCCGTTCCCCGGCGCCTCCGGATCGGACCCCGGGGGGGAACTCCTCCCTGACGTGCGTGTCACCTGGAAGTGACACGACCACGCCGTGCACGCTGGGGGCGGGGCCACAGCCATCCGAGGAAAAACTCTATGGTTTTCCCTTGTATGGCCGTGGCCCCGCCCCCAGCATGCCTGGTGTCGTCACGTCACTTCCGGGTGATGTGCATGCGGCACGCGCACGCACCAGACACCAGCTGGGAGCCCCCCGCTCCCAGCAAAGATCGACTTGGCAACCCTATATGGTGGATAGCCTTCACCTAAGAAAGCACCTGCTCTTGATATCAGGTGGGGGCAGCTTTCAAATGCACCAAAGGGGAAGAGCTTCCTACCTCTCACCCTGAGCTGACAGACAAGCCATGCAAGTTGTTTAGGTAGTGAATTAGCTCATTTATAGCCCCCTTTCTCACTGATACTCAAGGTGGATTACAAAATATTTTACAAAAATCAGCATAAGACAACCAGTAGTAGTGCAATATGTTTAGGAGTACAGAACTGGAAAACAATTCAAACAAAAAGCTGTCTGTGACCTTCACATACCATAATGCAGAAAGTGAATTACAAAGGAATAAGATATAAATCCAACCTCCTCCTCCTCCTCCTCCTCCTCCTCCTCCTCCTCCTTCTTTTAAAAACTTGGGTCAGCCCAAAGCTTTGCACAAAAATCCAAACAAGAAAAAAATGCTGACAGGGATTTTAAAGACTGAAACTTTAAAGCTATATCATGAGATCCAGACTGCCATTTTGAGGGCTGCTTAGCAATAATATAAATAGTGAAAGCAGTCAGAGGGGCTGGAAGGCACTGCTGCCATGCAGCGGAGGTAGCAGGGAAAAGGGAGGAGAAGGCGCTGCCACCACCATCTGAGCCACACAGGCAGTGGTGGTACTGCAGGTGATGAGGGAAAGGCGTGATGGGTAGGCAGGCCAGAGGGCAAATGTTCATGCTGGAGAATGGGTAGCAGGAGTGTCAGTCTCCAGATGGGACCTAGGGATCCCCTGGAATTACAATTTATCTCCAGACTATAGAGATCAGTTCCCCTGGAGAAAATGGATTCATTAGAGGGTGGATTGTATGGCATTGTGCCTCAATGAGGTCTGCATCCACCCCAGGCTCCACCCCTAAATCTCCAGGAACTTTCAACCTGGAGCTGGCAACCCTATCCCCCAGTCCCTGCCAGAGGCCAGGTGGGACCTGGCAACCCTAATGGGTAGGCTGGTGAACAAGCAATGGGCAGGCATGAAAAGTGATAGGGAAGGTGAATGTGGTGATGTAACTATGTGAGCCCAGAAGGAGGTGGCAGTGATGAAGGGGGGAGCAAGAGAATGAGAGAAGCAGTGGGAGTGAAAAAGGGATAAAAAGAGAGGGAAATGGCTGCTAGGAGTTGGAGTGGACATGAGAAGCAATATAAATGGATGGGATTTCCCTGCACAAGTCTTGTGGGTCCCTGTTTGCTCCCTTATAAAAGTGGTTATAAAAGTCAGTAGTCAATTGGATCTTGGTGGAGCTCTGTTCAGAAGTTAGCAGCTGGACTGATCACAGAAGACTTTTACCATCATCATCAGGTCATCTATAAACTAATAGCCAAGTCAGCCAAATCTGAGGATACTTAAATCCGGTGACTGGAGCTCTGAATGTGCAAAACAGATCTTTCCACCAGCCTAAAAAATACCCCAGGTTTACAGGGGGGGAAAAAAAGTGCAATCTAAAAAAAATACCCCGGGGGTGGTGGTAAAAACCTGAAAATGATTACAGAGCTCCTGTACCTTTAAGCAACAGATTCCTTCAATGGCAGTTGCTAGGCATCCAAAGTATTCCAAGCTGGGTTTCTGTGAGTAAAAAGGCAGGGGGAAGGGGAAGGGCCCTTTCCAGGCCTATTTTGGCCTTTGAGGGAGGGCTCATTGGGGCCAGGCCTGGTTAGGTTTTAGGGCTGCCAGCCTCCAGGTAGGGCCTGGGGATCTCCCGCTTTTACAACTGATCTCCAACTGACATCAGCTTTCCTAGAGAAAATGGCCGCTTTGAAGGGTGGACTCTATGGCATTCTACCATGCTGAGGCCCCTCCCCTCCCCAAATCCCACTCTCTCCTGGATCCACCCCCAAAGTATCCAGGAATTTTCCAAACCAGACCTGGTAACCCTACTAGGATTGCCTGTTCCAGCTTGGGAAATTCCTGGAGATTTTGTGGTAAAGTCTGAGGAGGGCAGGATTTAGGGAAGGGAGAGGTCTCAGCATGATATAATCCCACAGAGTCTACCCGCCAGTGCAGTTGTTTTCTCCAGGGGTACAGATCTCTATTGTCTGGAGTTCAGTTGTAATTCTGGAAACTCTCCAGGTCCCACCTGGAGGCTGGCAACCCAAGGCCTGGAAGTAACCTCGGTGTGACTTGATACTACCCAACTTACATGACTCAGCTAGGCTTGACTGCTTGCTGTTGTTCAACAACAGCTACCCTATGAAAGCCACTGTGGTGTAGCAGTTAGAGTTTCAGATTAGGGTCTGGGAGACCCAGGTTTGAATCTCCATTGTGCTGTGGAATCTCAATGGTTGGTTTTAGATTAGTCATGTACTTTCAGCCTAACAAGACTTCACAGCTTAGAGGGAACATTGCTTGTGACTACTTTAAATTCCTCATTTATGATTATCTGCAGATAACTATAGCTTCCCTAGAGATCCCTGTAATAAGTACCTTGAAATGCACTTTTTAAAAGGGGGAATTGAGGCCTCTTCTTCCACATGGCAAGCTGCAGCAATGAATTCCTTCCTTTCTAGAGTTGTATACCCATGGGTAGATAGTTTGGCTTCAGCAGACTTGAACCTCGCTAAAAAGGTGAAAGGTAATCTCCACAAGATATCCGTGATGGCAGCCTTCTTGGCAGATTTTCCGTTAGATACTGTGCAGTGCTTTGCAAATGCTATGGCTACCAGCTGTGTTTCCCACAGAAGTAGTGGCTCTGCAGTTGGGAAGTAGATGCAGAGTCTCAGTTTAGGTTAGCTGATATTCACTTCACAGGCACCAAGCTCTTTCGTGATTTCATAAGTAGCTTGTATTCTGGTGGGGAAGGGGAAAAAACAACTAAGACTTTTCTCACTGTAATAATAAAGAGGAAAAGAGACTTTATCACACACGTCTCTTTTGTCAGCAGCAAGGTTAAGGGGCATCTCCAAAAAAGTGTAGCATCTTTATCTATGGAGTCCCGGGTTCTGTAGAACAGTATCCATGCAAAATTCCCTGGATGTTAACAGGATGTCTGAAAATGAGTTTTTGTCTTTTCTGGGAGCCATATCCTTTCAATCACCAACTGATTCTCTGGTACGAAGAAGAAGGAGTAGGAGTAGGAGAAGGAGAAGGAGAAGAAGGAGAAGAAGATTGGATTTATACCCCACCCTTCACTACCCAAAGGTGTCCCAGAGCAGCTTACAAACTTCTTTCCCTTCCCCTCCCCACAACAGACACCCGGTGAGGTAGGTGGGGCTGAGAGAGCTCTTGACAGAAACTGCTCTTTTTTCAAGAACAGCTCTTATCAGAACTATGGCTTGCCCAAGGTGATCCAGCCAGGTGCAAGTGGAGCAGTGGGGAATCAAACCCGGTTCTCCCAGATTAGAGTCTGCGCACTTAACCACCACACCAAACTGGCTCTCAAGAAGAACTATTGGGCACTGCAGCAATAAAACCTGTTCATCAGGATCAGATTTGGTCCATTGTATGGCTCAGTTCTTTTTATAGTGTCTAAGAAGAATATAGCTGTCAGACGTGTGTTAGAACTGAAATAGTTTACTGGTCAAATATAGAAACAGTTCTTTGAATGGAAACCCTATACCCCATATATACAGTGGTCTGCTGTAATGAAATTCTGGTATCAGGTGATCTTTCAGAAGTATAGCACCACATTACAAGATGTCTGTCTTACAGAAAATTTCCGCAATGTAGCTATACTGACAAATACTTCCAAAATTGGTTGTGTGTTTTTGGGAGGGTGTCTTACTAGGCTGCTGGGCAATTGCAAAGATCATGGTGGCTCTCTTAGTGTTGATCAGAGGATCAAGGATTCATCATCCAGTGACCATTATCTTCAGCATGACAAGTTTAAGAGAGCAGCATTAAGTGCAGCAGTGACTGGAGCAGTCAAGGGCTAGGAAAAGGAGCTGTAACATCTGCTCTTTCATACATGTTTTCCCACCAATGGCCCTTCCAGACCTGACCTCTTGGCCAGTAGCATCCAGTTGCTGAGCTTACTCTCAGCGGTCACTTCTGGGGGTGGGGAATGTATTTTCCTCTGAGGCCCAGCACCAACTGGAACTGATATGTGACTTTTCCTGCCAATCTCTGTTGGCGTTGGTAAGTGGTAAGGATCATACCTCCCCCCCCCGAAACAATAACATCCAGCTGCTGAACTTGGAACCACTAGTGGATCCTGGGGATGGGGAGTATTTTCTCTGGAGGTCTCCTGCCATGAGGAGGAAGCTACCATTCAAATGCCCCCAAAGGGGAGTTACTGTTTTGGTAGGGTAGTCGGTTATTATGTGCATTTCTTTTTCAGCCAAAATATCTGAATTACCAAAGTGAAAAGGTAGAATACTATAACTATGAGAACTAATAGTTGGGTTAAAAAGGGAGCCTGCTTTTTAGGTAGACCGAAGAGCTGAATAGGGGGAGAAGGTTGTGTGTGAGATTTTTCTTCATTTAAATGTACCTTGAAATTTCTGGGAGAGAGGTTCATGAAATACCTGTATATTGAGCAAGGGAAGATGGGTTGGAGAGGGACGGGACACATAAGAAGGGTCAGACAGTAAATCTCTGTTCCTTATTCTGGTTCCTTGCTCAGTTGTAGAAACACCTGTTTGTCTTGCCAGTGAGCTGTTAGGTCTAAATGTCGCATCAGTGCTCAATGTCACATCAGTCTAGGGTAAAACATCTCTTATGAAGTATTTTATCCTGGACGAGAAGGCTGAATTGGCTTGCTTCACTGCAAATAAGCTGGAGAAAGCTGGGTGCTGAATCTTTCCCAGGTGTGTCTACCTGGGTTCTTTGTGATGTGTCAACCAAGGCTTGATGGCCGAGAAAGAGGGAATTGCTACAGTCTGTCATCATTACATCACCCTTTCCTGGTGTTTTGTCAGGCAGAGCTCTGGCTTAGAGTGTGTATAACTGGTACTGGGCAAACATGACAGGATTTTGTTAGAGTGCCAGCCACAACACTGCTTAACAACCTCTCTTCCTAAGTTGCTGGAGATCTTAAGGTTTCCAAGAATTGTTGTTGCTGTTGCTGTTGTTGTTAACAACCATGCCAGTGCCCTTTTGACAGGAGATAAGGACTTTATGGCTGCCATGATATTCATGAGATTGTCCCTAAATATACAAGCCAAATATATGGGCAGGTCAAAAATTCAGTACTAGAAAAACATCTACTTCTGCTTCATTGACTATGCTAAAGCCTTTGACTGTGTGGATCACAACAAACTATGGCAGGTCCTTAAAGAGATGGGAGTACCAGACCACTTCACATGTCTCTTGAGAAACCTGTATAAGGGTCAAGAATCGACAGTTAGAACCGGATATGGAACAACTGATTGGTTTAGCATAGGAAAAGGAGTACGGCAAGGATGTATATTGTCACCTTGCTTATCCTTATACTAATAGCCAAGTTGCCCCCTCCGTGCGGATACTTAAATCAGCACGGAGGGGGCAGCTGGGGGGCCAGGGAAGGTTTGTGCACACGTGGGCCAGTCCCCACGTGTGCACAAAAATAAAAAAAGTTAAAAAAAATTCGGGGGGATGTTAAAATCCCCCCGAAAGTGCAAGAGCGTCTCCTGCGCGTGCGCAGGAGACGCTCTGATAACGCTGAATATACAGTAGAGGTGAAGAATAGATTCAAGGGTCTGGATTTGATAGATAGAGTGCCTGAAGAACTATGGACAGAGGTTCGTGACATCGTACAGGAGGCAGCAATCACCACCATCCCAAAGAAAAAGAAATGTAAGAAAGCAAAGTGGCTTTCTGATGAGGCTTTACAAATAGCAGAGGAAAGAAGGAAAGCGAAAGGCAAAGGCGAAAAGGAAAGATTTACCCAACTGAACGCAGATTTCCAGAGAACAGCAAGGAGAGATAAGGAGGCCTTCCTGAATGAACAGTGCAAAGTAATAGAAGAAAACAATAGAATGGGAAGGACTAGAGATCTCTTCAAGAAAGTTGGAGAAATCAAGGGAGCGTTCCATGCAAAGCTGGCCATGATAAAGGACAAAAACGGTAGGGACCTAACAGAAGCAGAAGAGATTAGGAAAAGATGGCAAGAATACACAGAAGAACTATACAAGAAAGACCTCGATGTCCTTGACAACCACGACGGTATAATCACTGACCTCGAGCCAGACATCCTGGAATGTGAAGTTAAATGGGCCTTAGAAAGCATTACTAACAACAAAGCTAGTGGAGGTGATGGTATTCCAGCTGAACTATTCAAAGTCTTAGAAGATGATGCTGTTAAAGTTCTGCACTCCATTTGCCAGCAAATTTGGAAAACGCAACAGTGGCCACAGGATTGGAAAAGGTCAGTATACATTCCAATCCCAAAGAAGGGCAATGCCAAGGAATGTTCAAACTATCGCACAATTGCACTCATATCACACGCTAGCAAGGTCATGCTCAAGATCCTACAAGCTAGGCTTCAACAGTACGTGGATAGAGAACTACCAGAAGTACAAGCTGGGTTTCGAAGAGGTAGAGGAACTAGAGATCAAATTGCCAACATTCGCTGGATTATGGAGAAAGCAAGAGAGTACCAGAAAAATATCTACTTCTGCTTCATTGACTATGCTAAAGCTTTTGACTGTGTGGATCACAACAAACTATGGCAGGTCCTTAAAGAGATGGGAGTACCAGACCACCTCACATGTCTCTTGAGAAACCTGTATAAGGGCCAAGAAGCGACAGTTAGAACCGGATATGGAACAACTGATTGGTTCAGCATAGGAAAAGGAGTACGACAAGGATGTATATTGTCGCCTTGCTTATTTAATATATATGCAGAGTACATCATGCGAAATGCTGGCCTGGATGAATCACAAGCGGGAATTAAGATTGCTGGGGAAAAGATCAACAACCTCAGATATGCAGACGATACCACTCTAATGGCAGAAAGTGAAGAGGACCTAAAGAGCCTCTTGCTCAGGGTAAAAGAGGAGAGCGCAAAAGTGGGCTTGAAGCTCAACATCAAAAAAACTAAGATCATGGCATCCGGCCCCATCACTCCTTGGCAAATAGAAGGGGAAGTCGTGGAAGTAGTGACAGACTTCACGTTCCTGGGATCCCAGATCACCGCAGACTGTGACTGCAGCCATGAAATTAAAAGACGCCTGCTCCTTGGGAGGAAAGTGATGGCGAACCTAAACAGCATGATAAAAAGTAGAGACATCACCCTGCCAACAAAAATACGCATGGTCCAAGCAATGGTATTCCCAGTAGTCATGTATGGCTGCGAGAGTTGGACTATAAGGAAGGCCGAGCGCCGAAGAATAGATTCTTTTGAACTATGGTGCTGGAGAAGACTCTTGAGAGTCCCTTGGACTGCAAGAAGAACAAATCAGTCAATCCTAAAAGAAATCAACCCTGACTGTTCCCTGGAAGGCCAGATAATGAAACTGAAGCTCAAATACTTTGGCCACTCACTGGCCATTTGGCCACAAATGAGAAGGGAGCACTCACTGGAGAAGACCCTGATGCTAGGAAAGATTGAATGTCAAAGAAGACTGGGACGGCAAAGGATGAGATGGTTAGACAGTGTCATAGATGCAACGAACATGAAATTGAGCAAACTTCAGAGGACGGCGGAAGACAGGAAGGCCTGGCGTGATCTGGTCCATGGGGTCGTGAAGAGTCGGACTCGACTGTGCGACTGAACAACAACAACAAACATTCAACATGATTTTATTGGGGAGGGCTGTGGCTCAGTGGTAGAGCATATGATTGGCATGCAGAAGGTCCCAGGTTCAATCTCTGGCATCTCCAGATTTAAGGATCAGGTAGCAGATGATGTGAAAATCCTCTGCCTGAGGCCCCAGAGAGCTACTTCCAGTTAGAGTAGACTATACTGTCCAGGTATGGTGTGGCTGTTTGTAACTATCATCTTCCACCATATAGTTCTTGTTTTGTTCCTTGGCTTACAAAAGTGGATGTGGTGAAAGAGGTTGGCAAACAGATTTTTACTGTAAGTGAAAGAAAACTCAAACGGAGTGTTACTGCATGTGAATTTAGGCACATCTTTGCACCTTCAAGGGTGGTGATGGCACTAAAACTTATTTCCTTCTAGGCCACTGCTTCTGCATAACTATGTCTAATGGAACTTTTCTGAGTTATAAGTGTTGAATATTGTGACCCTGCATGTAAGAGGATCTGGTAAGGAAAGAGTTAAGAGAATTATCTCAAGTACATTTGCCAATTGGCCCCAGCCTCTCATCAGTTAGATGTTGAGCCTCTTTGGCTGTTGCTTCTTTTTCATCTTATATAGAACCACTTTTCTTTTCTCTCTTACTTGGGTTTGGAGCTGTAGCAAGATAACCTTGTTGATCTGTTCACAAGATGTTAAATGTACCTACATGAATAGGTTATATAAGATGGGCTTCTATTTGGGTAAGTAAAATTTCTTTCCCTTGTTACCATTGGAGTCAGATCATCTTTGCCATCAGTTTGAACAGCATTTCCCTTTAACCAGGAAATGTGGAGGATCAGGGATACTATGTAAAGCTTCTGTGCTTCCAAGTTAATTTTTTTAAAATTTAACCCAAGATTTCCTTTTTTTGGGGGGGAATCAAGACCTATTGTCATGCTTATCTGGTTTCTGACCCAGTTTTAGGAAATGGCACTTCCTTTGCCAGCCTTTTGGATTACCTTTGCTCAGACAAAATCATTGGGAACATGACCCTATTGATTCTCCTGGACTTTTCAGCAACTTTCAACTATGGTATTTTCCTGGACTATGAGGGTCAGGGATATCACAATCATAGAATCATAGAGTTGGAAAGGACCTCCAGGGTCATCTAGTCCAACCCCCTGCACAATACATTCCAGTGGTCCTTTTCACTATTTGGCCACTATGTGAAACAGGGTGCTGCACATTGTTCTGGCCTAGCAGGGCTGCACCCAAGTTCCCCTTGAAGGAACTGCTTCACTGATTGAAAATGTGTGTTGCTTGAGATGGACATGTAGGTCTCAGCTGTAGCACATAGTACCTCTAACCAGTTTCAAATGGTTCACCAGCTCTGTGTTGCTTACTAAACAGGTGTTTTCCGGCCAGTCATCCATGCTCTGGTCTTGTTCTTTGTAGAGTTGCCTTGGAAGAATGTTTGGAAGTTTTAGTTTGTATAGAATGCTGTTGCTAGGTTATTGGTGTATGGTTATGTGATGGCCACCTTGAGGGGGGTGGGATATAAAAAGGGGGAAATGTATCATAAGTGAATTGGGATGGTAAAGTAATGTAATAATAATTTATGATGCAAATTATATATATATATATAATTTATGATGCAAAATATATATATGATGCAAATTATATATATATATATAAAAGGTTATTGGTGTAACCGGGGGTCTTTTCGTAGAAAAAGAGGTGCAGGAGCTCATTAGCATAACTCATTAGGATAACTTATTTGCATATGCCACACCCCCTGACATCACCAGAAGTGTGTCAGAAGGCAACACCCACTGCAACTTACCTGGCTGCTTCTTGCTCCTCATGGCCCCGGGGCTGCTGGGAGCAGGGGGTGGGGCTTGTTGCATGTGCCCGCCCCCTGGGCTCTTTACTGCTGGAGCTCCGCTCCTGTGTGCTCCTGCAGGAAATGACCCCTGGGTGTAACATGAAAACACGTCTTGCTGTTTTCTGAGCATAGTTCAAAATGGTGGTGTTTTAAGAGTCCTAAAAAGTCTGGGACCAGGGTACCTGAAGGACCACTTCCTCCTTAATAAATCTGGCCAAATGTTCAGAACTGCATTGGGTGTTCTGTTCTTTGTGCCCCCATTTTTAAATCTGAGCTTGGTGACTGCAAGAGACTCGGTCTTCCAGTGGTGCCATTCTCCCAAATGTGAAATCTCCAGGAGGTTCTTATTCTTTTGACGTTAGATCCCAGATAAAGATTTGTTTGTTTTACCAGACATTTGGAAATGTGTTACTTCTTTGTTTGCTTGTTTTGTTTTTTACCTTTTAAAAATTCTGCTATAGTATGACATCTGTATAATTTTTGTGTTTTTACTGCTGTGTTATTATTTACTTAGAATTTATATACCACCTCTTGAGGTGGATCACAAAGTAAAATGATCCAATAAAATCCTAACAGAACAAGTAGGGTTGCCAGGCCTCTGCCCTCCAGCCTCAGGAGCTTTTTGGAGCAGAGACCTGGGAGGGGAGGTGGTAGGAATCCCCCAAAACTCTATGGTAAAACCTAGAGCACTGTAACATTACTTGTGGGTAAAACCCAGAAATGACATCATGTTATCAATTGACTTCACTTATTTATAAATTTCCTTTTCCTGCGAGGTGCTGTAAAACTTTTTTTAAAAGCAGGGGAAAACCTGAGGACAGACTTTGCTGATAATCATAGATACATAAAGGAGAAATATATTTCTATCAAAAGAACTTAGGGAGAAGATAGACAATTTGGATAGCCTAACCCTTCCACAGATGCAAATGGTCCTAATAACTCTTGCTAGTGTTATGTTAGTATGTTACACTTTGGATATGGTTCACAGCAAAGGCTTCTGTCCTTTCAGGACCAAATTCCTCAATAGCTTCATTTCCCAACCATATTGGCATCAGAAATTAACCTACTGTTTTCATAATGCCTTAACCTGGAGTCTCCTCTGTGAATCATATTCTGGTAGTGGTTTTGTCATGCTTATCTTAGGGATCTGGTGATTCAAGGGATGTGATCAATGTCAGAAGGCAGGAGAAATTTCCTCTACTAACACTCCCAGAGCTGCTAGCAAGGCCAATTTCTGTCTTGGCCAGAAATATACTACTGTAGTATGAAGTGGCAAGAACCCCATGAACTACTGTATGTCTTTCAGATGGCATCCCAGAAAATATCCACTGGTGGGATTTATAATGCCACTTGGAGAGTTTTTGAAATCTAGTGTTCTTCTAGAAGCATAGTGTTGTGATAAAGAAATGCAAGATGCCTTGATTAACACACAGGAGACACTGGTCCAGATAGGTCACCTTCTTTCCTGAGAACAAAACAATAAACTTCTTAGATTCCAGGCTGAGAGGAGATAGTTTCCCTTTATGGAGATGGACGAGCAGGATGGACTGTTTGCCAGGAGGAAGCAAGACAGATTGCTATTTTGGATATCCTGAGTTAGTGCCATAGAAGTTGAGGACATGTGTCTTGTCATGACTGGGGAAAGGGGCAGGACAGGGAGGGAAAGAAAAGGGTTAGCACACTTTGTGAAAGATGCTTAGCCAGAGACCAGGGAGAAATGGAAAGAAGTGTGCTTTGTCCAGTCTCTGTGTCAAAGTTACAGCTTCGCTTGTGTCCTTTCCTCAAAATGGAATGCCAAGGAAAAATGAGTGACTTTTACAACCTAGTTAGATTCTTGACTTTGTTTCTTTTGATTAGTTTCTGTAACATTCATGCTGACATTCTGATACGAGTTTCCTGTGCTCCTAAAAATTAGAAGAGTTTTGTTAGTGAATAAAGATCATTTTTTCTTATTTAAAAAAACTTAGGCTGTGACCAAAGATTCTTACTGAATTCTTATCATGTCCATTCATCCATATAGACCAAAACTCCTGAAGGGGCTAGAGTTAGCAGACCGGGAGAGGGAGGCTTGTATGTTGGTGTTCTCTCTCTGTCTCTCTCTCTCACGCAAACCTTTGAGAATGAGGGAAGGGCAGTATTTGCGTAGTGGCAACCTATCCTGTACAATAGGTAGAAAGAGGGCAAGTGGGCAGGTGTTCCCTTCACACATGCAAATTCCCCACCACTTCTTCGATACTTGTGGGCAAGGAGTTTGGGGAGGGGGGTGGATCATAACATGTAGAACCTAGGAAGATAGAAGTCCCTATAGAATTAGAATTTCTGCATGAGGGTTTGACCAAGTAACTTAAAAGAGGCCTGTGGTGGCTATTGCTAACATTCTAAATCAAGGTAAAGGAAAGTCTTGATCAACACTGGCACATGAATAGTTTTCAGTGGTAAGCTTCTGTTATTCTTCTATCCATGAATCTCTACACAGGTTTTAACATACTTGTGTAAGCCATTATTACATACCCTCTTGAATCAATGACCACCAGTCCAGTTATATTGATACACAAAACAGCATTTCTGGTAATAGTGATATGGACTTACAGGATTTCAAGGCTGAACACGCTTGGTTAGCTCCAGCCAGCATCTCCACTGGTGAACAATGGAAGGTCAGTCCTCTTTGTCTGTGCTGGGGATTATGGTATCTGCATGCATAAAAACCACATGGGGCACAGAAGACTAATTGGATGAGATTGGTTGAGAAAGTTGAAATCATCCAACCCCTGAGTTTAATAGTTGCATTCAGACATCATGACAAACAGAGGGTTTACTCATGACGGGTACAAGTGCATCTTGTTACTAGGCTCATGCACTCTCCTCCCTTATGGAAGGAATGCAGATGAAAATTCCTGGATATATAGGCAGCACAGAAGATAATGCATCATTGGGGATTTAATGTGAAATAATTCAATTAGTGTCCATAATTCATGTTTCTCTTTTCAATTACATGCATAGCCATTCTTGAATAATATATCTTTTTTGAAAAATGTGCCCTACTAAAATTATTCTATTCAATGGGTATATATGTTAAATAGTTTAATTGAGTTAGCTTTTAGAAGGGGAGCAGAAGTTGTGCAAAGTTGCAAGAATTAATTCTAGAGGTTGGACTGTATTATGAAAAGCACTGGTGTAATAATCCTTAGCCATTTGTTGCTGTGATTTGTTGCTTACTCTTATATCTTCAGACATGTATTTCATTTAAAGTCTAGCAACATTATTCCCAGTCTAGATGAAAACCATTCTTCTTATACAAAGTTATAATTTCTTGGTTGATATTTCAATAAACAGTGTGTTTTAATGGTACATGATGTTTAAAATGCACACTGATCGCCTGAAAATATTGCAGCAAAAATATTAGATTTCATATTGCAGCAAAAATATTAGATTTCATACAAATAATTTTGTTGCATATTTATAGTGGCATGTGAATATTAAGGTGTCCAGTGTGGGTATAATAAACACATGGAGGTATTAAAAGTTCCTACTTCAAATGCACATATCGAAGCAAATATAATTGATAAATGGATTCATGGTCCAGATGCATGCCATTCCCCTTACTTTAGGATGAGGGCAAACAGTTTAAAATACTGTATTCTGTATCCTATGGAGAACAGATAAAACTTTAAGGATGATGGTTAGACCTTAATATTACTTTGTCTTTGTGAAAGATACAGAAACAACAGCTGGATTTAAACATCATTAGAAATACACAAACAGAGCTTGTGTCATGCTTCTGTCCCTTCTTTTCCTTAATACTTTTTTTTTGCCAAATATGTCTTGTACAAGTGATTTGTTAGTTGACCAAGTCTTTCTAATATGCAGATTTTCTACAAAGCAGGTATTATTTTCAGAATTATATGTTGATGGCTGATTATGCAATACTTTCTGAAAACCTAAACCTAACGTTTGAAGCGGCATGAATGGAAGATAGGCAGTAATCCTCCATTATCACTGTGGTATCTTCCCCATTTACTCAGCAGGGCAGAGTAGAACAGTTGCCTCGGTCCTGATTGGAGGACAAGAAACAACTGGAGGTCATGCCCTGTCACGTAACATCAGTACATATGATTATACCAATTAATGTTCTGGGTGACCATCCTTCTCACATAGATATAACTAGTTCGTAAACTGGAGGAGGGAATAGGTACTAATTTCTAAGCAGTCTGAAGTGTCTCTCATTGGAGTTAGGATGAGATTATTCATTAAGGAAGATGATGACAACCAAAATATGTTCCCTCCTTTCAAATCTAGAGAATATTTTCTGACATAGAAGCTGAAGATGGTTAACTTTGTTATGAAAAGCTTCCTATGTTTTAGAAAGGAACTGTCCTGTCCTGTTTTGACTTTTCAGTTGAACCATAAAGTTTTTGAACCACACGGAGATGGGAAGGTATAGAGCATCAGCATCCCAGACTGGTGTGTGTGTGCATGAGCGCATGCAGAGAAGAGAATCAGCATACAGATGTCACACCTGGCATCTGTAACAGTGACCGTTCAGCTACCCAGCAGAAGGCAATGAAGAATTTCCCCAGTCTGGTACCTGTTCCTTCCTCTCTGCACTCCACACTGTAGCTTTGCACACTACATCACTTTGGGCCATGGGCAAAAGACCCTAGGATCATAAGGGGAAAAAGTTCATTGGTCAGAGTTTCACTGGTGGGAACAGACACCCCACTTTCTGATTGGGTCACTGTGCTTCTGAGTAATCTTTGAAATAGTAAGGTACAGACCTTTGTCATTCTTTTGCTAACAGCTGCTGGGAGGGGGGCAGGAACCATCTCTCAGGTGAACTGGGGAGCTATCTGAAGACTGTGTATATAAGTGGCACTGCTTTTTTATTCTCTCCCCCCCCGTTCTGTAATTTCACCTTGTAGATGTTACTAATCACTTTTGGCGTATGTAAAGAATAAAACCTTAACAATTTTATACTTCGGTTTTGAGAGACTTTCTGGGTTGTTTTCTCCCATGAATCAAGCCACTTCAAGATTGTACTACCAAATAGAGCTAAGGAAGAGGAGGTGCCCCCCCTTACTCACACACACACACACACACACACACTCTCTCTCAAGGGGCGATGTACTGACTGTCTGATAAATCAGTTTTTCCAGGTGGTGATAGGGAAACTACTGAAGTTGTAGCTCTAGAATCCAGGAAGGCTAGGACCTAATAGACACTCAGTTGATTCAGAGATACACAGGAATCATAAACATTATTTAGCTTATTAATAAAGGAGCTTATTTTTGCTTCTATTGTGACATGATTTTAACTCAGTTTGCTGTCTTCAGTCAGCATCTGAGTATGGAAGCAATAATTAGATATAAATGATTTCTGCAGTTTATATTTGCACTTGATTGTAGTGAAAGAAAGATCCATAGTGTAAAGGAAGAGGAATAAAATTTGACACCCATGCAGGTATTGATTCTTTCCCTTACATGCTTCGTTTATTGTCTCTTTACCCAATATTGCTTCCTAGCAGTTAATTTTTAAAGAAGCTTAATTGCTCTCAAGTAGTTTGAGAGCTGGACATCAAATTCAATTAATAGGTTTTTTGGATCCCCCCCCCATTCTAAGAGGTCTCTGTGAGCCAAGGGATCATGTTCTGATTAAGGCAATTGAAAAGCACAAGAGCATAACTGATAATCTGAATTATACCTTACTTTTGCTGCACAGTTGCTATGTAGAATATGGCAGTTAATACAATTCAAATTTTTCACAAGTAGCTGATAATGTATCTGTTTCCTTTGTAGTCAATGTTAAGTACCTGTACTCTGATTATAAAGCAGGATCTTACAATAACTATAAGAGCTATTAAAATACGCTATTTACCTTTAAAATCATGTATTATGTTTCGTCATACTCTGACTTCCTCCCCAATGGTGACTCCATTCTCTTATCCATTTAATTCTCACACCATTCCTATGAGGTAGGTTAGTCTGAGAGTGTGTCAGAGGCCTAAAGTCACTCAGCAAGCTTCCATGCTAGAGCAGGGATTTTAACCAGTTTCCCAGTTTCCTAGTCAGACACTCTAACCACTATCCACACAAGCTCTCTGTACATCATGAATCCATCAATAACTCTTAGTTATCACTGAGAAAGCTAATGTGCCCCTGGTAAATTGAGGGGAAGAATGTGTGTCCAACTTGACTTCAGTGCGGGGTGTGACTATCCAGAGTCACAAGCAATGTTCCCTCTAAGTTGTGGAGTCTTGTGAGCCAAAAATTCTGCTTTGTGAGCTGCTGGCATTAAAGTTGTGAGCAGGCAATTTGGCTACTGCATAAGTCAGTTTGCCTTGGAGTCATCCTTCCTGAGCTATGACAAAAATGTGTGAGCTGGAGGCTAAAAAACTGTGAGCTAGCTCACACTAACTCAGCTTAGAGGGAACATTGGTCACAAGGCACCCTAAGATTCCCTGCAATTCTGCTTTTAAGGAAGAAGGGCAGGTTTCCTTTTGAGGTTTTAACGTAGGAAAATTAATGGTGATTTTACTTTCAAAAGACAAGGACTCTGAAATTAGGGCTTAACTAGCCTTTGTTATGGTGTTCCAGGACATGCAGTAGAACCTATGTGCCTGACTCTGTTGTTATCAAATGCATATAGCATCTTTACTGTAGTGTCTGTTAAATACTGTGACTACCTGAAAGATACTACGCAAATTAGTAGGCATGAAAATCTGTTTCATCGTAATTATATGCAGCTCTTCATCAAAGTTAATGTTTTCTGAAGCTTCACTAAAAGAAATATGTGAAGATTAGAAAATATATTACTATCTGAAACAGTTTTTTCCCATTAAGATGGTACAGAGATGGGAAGCTTGTACTTTATTTATGGCTACTCTTTGATAAATTGTAGAGGTTTTAGTTAGTATTCTCCATCTCTATCTGCATGAAGGCACAATGCATTTCAGTTCATGAGACAGAAGAGAATGCTTTATCTCATGATGCCCTCTAATACCTAGATGTTATTTCATCTAGATTTATGCTGAAAGTAAAGGCTTTCTGGAACTTGATCACTTTTATCTTTCAATTTAAAATCAAGTGCATAACACTTTTGCTGAAGGAGGGCAGGCAAGCCATTTATTTAGTCTGTAGTTGACCTAGTTAGAATTTTAAATTTTTACAGTAGCTGATGTCAGCTGGATATAAGGAAAAAAATGTTTAGACTTAAAATTTTGAGGTGTTACAGGTTTTTTTATAAGATGCTTCAAATTTATAAAAGCAATTGGAGTGTTTATTTTTATTGTCATGCTTAATTTCTGCTGCCATTAACAATTCTGAAAGCAGCAACTGATAATGAAACATTTATTTTCCTGGCATACTTTGAAAAGCTGAAGATTCAGTCCTAAGCATACTTAACCAAGAAGTAAGTAGGGTTGCCAGGTCTGGTTTGGAAAATACCTGGCAACTTTGGGGGTGGATCCAGGAGAGGGTGGGGTTTGGGGAGGGGAGAGTCCTCAGCATGGTACAATGCCATACAGTCCACTCTTCAAAGCAGCCGTTTTCTCCAGGGGAGCTGATATCTGTCAGCTGGAGATAATTTGTAAAAGCAGGAGATCCCCAGGCCCCACATGGAGGCTGGCAACTCTAGAAGTAGGTCTTATTGAATTCAGTGGGATTTACTACTAAGTAAACACATGCAAGATAATTCCTGACCCTGTAAACCAATGCTGTGAATCAAACAATACATATATTCATAGCACAAAGACATAACTGTGACTGTTCATTAGCCCATGCCATTCAGTGCCGAGATGAAGTGACCACATGAAGGAATGGGGTTTGGTATTCAGGGGTGGTAAATACTGTCTGGGGTGGTGGGATGGAGGAAAGGAGAAGGCTGACAGTGAAAAGTTTAAAGTTTGTCTTGTTCATGCCGGATCAGCTAGATCTTGGCTTTACTCTCTACATAGATCAGTGTCATATTAAGGGAGCATCAGGTCATTTTAGTCCCCTTCACACTGCAATCCTACTTACTAAGCAGTACCCTTATCCTTATTCTTGGTGCCAGAGTTGGCTTGGGTATACCTTGTTAGGTGCCAATTGTCTACTCTGTGTCACTAGTTTTAATTGGTTTAATGATGAGTTTTAATGATTTTATTATGTATGTTTTAATTTGTTAGCTGCCTGTGTGATCCTTATGCCAACCAATATTATCTGCATATTCCTCCATTTGTATCAAAACCTTTGTCCAAGAATATATTAGGCAGCCTACTTCCTCTGTTTTATAGCATTCTGTCATTTTTAGGAACTTTATCAGCAAAGATTCACAATGATATGTGGGCATGAATTCCCTGACTATGTAAGTCATTGTAAGTCACAGTAATTGTAAGTCAATATGAAGCTCCTTCAGATAAAACTGTATTCAATTAAAATCTTTTATTGTGGCAGTGCCCAAATATTTGTGCCATTTAATAGATGTTTTTTCTTGGAAATAAACGTTCGCACAATCTGTTCCACAAATACCACTGATATTGAAAATCCTTGTGGTTGATCACAATAGTGCCAGGGGGAACCTGCAGGACTGCTTCCGGTCGCTGGATGAAATGCTTCTGTTGAAGCAAACAGGAACAGTATTTGCCTTTCTGTCAAAAGAAAAAAATAGACAATTGTTCTGCCTCTGTACCATATCTGCAACTCTCAGATTTTCCTACAGCGCTGCTATTTAAGCTTCTTGACTTTGACATTAGAAGAAGAGAAGAAGAGATTGGAGTTATACCCCGCCCTTCACTACCCAAAGGAGTCTCAGAGCGGCTTACAAACTCCTTTCCCTTCCCCTCCCCACAACAGACACCCTGTGAGGTAGGTGGGGCTGAGAGAGCTCTTGACAGAAACTGCTCTTTTTCAAGAACAGCTCTTATCAGAACTATGGCTTGCCTAAGGTCATCCAGCAGGTGCAAGTGGAGGAGTGGGGAAATCAAACCCGGTTCTCCCAGATTAGAGTCTGTGCACTTAGACACTACATCAAACTACTTGCACTGTGTTCAAATTTAGTCATATTCTGTTATGGGTGTTCTTTGTTTGAGCCAAACCAGGCAATGGTGGTGTAATGCATGTGTCACAATGTAGATTAAACCAATTTCCAATAATGCAGGGTGGCTGCACGGGTTATTAAAAGCAAAGAATGGTGAGATGGAGGGGAGTGCTGATGCTCATGCCTCCCCTGTTACCCTTTTTCTATCCAGTCTCCCCCCTCCATCAGACTCCAAATAGTCCCTCCTGAAAACAAAACAACTGGGAAGAAGCTGTTTCAGAGGGGCCTGGTAGATGTTTAATATCCCCCTTCTGCCCACCAGTGCTGTATGTTATAAATGACCCACTAAGACACCCCTCTTCATAGGCTATTGATACAGCATTCAGAGTAACATACAATCTGTGCCACCAGAACCTCTAGTTTGGCCTTAAGGCATTTGTTCTGATGATTTCAAACAGACCCGACGGTAACATTTTGAGAAGGTGATCATCACAACTTAAACAGCTATGGGCATAATTAATTGCCTCAGCTTCTAGAGCTGTCAGTCAGGCACTTTCCTCAGCGGCCCAAAAACTCACACTCATGACCAGGCATAAGCAAACATTTTACCTGCATGATGTATTTAACCTCCAGCCCAGGAAACAAGAGATGTTTTTCTTTTGAACAGGCATCTTGTGAAATGAGCTCCAGACTGGTCTCCTGTTTTCATTACAGCATGTGGTTTATTAAGGCTACTGCACTGTACTTTCTGTCTGGTTTTATATTTGGCAAAATTACCCTTCACGTAGATAGACTTTTAAACCAGTTTTTATAGCAGACACTGCTACATTCATTCATTTGAGATTAAACTCACTTCCATGAAATGTTAGCTTGGTTTGGTCCCTCTTCATAAAAGCCATAAAATTTTTGTATTGTGTTTATATGTTTTACATGACTCAAAATAAATGATGGCCTAAGCCATCCACTTCATGATTTGGGAGGCTGCATTTTTGTTGCCCACTCATAAATTCCTTTTCTCTCTTCACAGCTGTAGCCATTGCCCCTCTCATGTACTGCTAAGAAAAATCATTTCTGAAAGAAACTGGTACTGCGTGACTCTACCATGTGCTGAATAGTAATGATTGTTGCAGGACACTTTAACAACATTGTTCATACCTTCCCACATTATGTATAATTAATTTTTGTGTGTAGGGTTGCCAGCTTCTGGGTGGTAGCCGGAGAGATTTCCCACTATTACAATTGATCTCCAGGTGACAGAGATCAGTTCACCTGGAGAAATTGGCTGCTGTAGAAGTTAGACTCTATGGCATTATATGCCATAGAAGTCCCTTCTCTCCCTAAACCCTCCCATCCTCAGACTCCACCTCCCAAATCTCCAGGTATCTCCCAACCCAGAGCTGGCAGCCTTATCAATCTGGGACTTGATTCTGTGCAGGCATGCATCACAGTGGTTGATGATTCACACTGGGCCAAGCATAGAAATGGTGATCCAATTCACTTGTTGCTGTATTTTTGAGCCATAGCCCTTGATTGTTCTTGGATAACATCCAGTCCTTTTCCACACCGCTCTGCCTTTAGAAATAGCCCCTTTCCCCAGAAGTGAGAGCCTCTCCCTTATCTATCGCTGCAAGCCCCTGTTGGTTTCTCCTCTGTATCCATGCAACCAGTTCTTTTAACTTCTGGTAGTTAGCCCAGCACTGATATTGGAGAAAGACATATTTATTTTATTTATTTATTTATTTATGCTTTCAATTTAATACCCCGCTCTAATCCCATAGTTGGGGTCTCTGAGCGGCTTACAAGTTTTTCTTGGTGCTAGTCACCGTTTCTGTTTCCTAACTACGGGCACAATGTATATAGGGGAGGGACATCCTACCAGCACCCCCTCTGTGGTGGCATGTCATGCTGTTCTCTCTGTCGGGGCAGTTCGACTTGGTCAGACGGGACTCGGGACTTGGCGGAAGTGTCTTGTCTCTGGCGTTCGGTGGTGGTGCGCTCTTCCCAGACGCGCGGCTTCGCCTACTTCCGGCCCAGCTATGTCCTTTGTCCGGCTCTGCTGGGCTGGTGCTCAGCGCCTGCGCACGTCCCCTCGTCCTTCTCAGCAGCCGTCGGTGCACTCCTCCTTCGCCACCAGGGATCGCTCTGCCGCGCACCTCCCGATCACGCCCGCTCGCTGCCGCCACGCCGTCACTGCCGTCCACGCCAGGTTCTCCGCCGCCGTCATCGTTGTCGCCATTGCCGCCGCCGTCCTCAGCCAGCCACACAGGGTGCCCCCCACCCTTCTAAGGGTGGGTACCCATTTACCTACTTGCAATTAAGTTGCTTTCGAGACCGCTGGGTAGGTGGGAGCTGGGGTGAAGGTCGAGAGCTCACCTCGACCACGGTGGTACTCGAACAGCCATAGTGGCTGCTCGGTGATGTTACAATGCAGGCATTTAACTGCCTCGCCACCGCCCCCCTATTCAAGTCACAGGTCTCTAGACGTTGCCCAGATGCTGCCAGTTACTGATGATTTTTGTACTGGTATGTAGTTAGCATTTTGGGATCTTTTAAAAAGCTGATGATGGATGCGCTGTTCACAAGTCTCTGCTTACAATATTTAGTTGAACTATAGCATTGTCAGAAGAAAAAAGATAGCCATACAATCAACACAGTAGAATGCAGCATGGTCAAGCTGATTTGGTTTCTTTAGTTGAACACTAAGTCAAATTCAGTCTTGTCCAATAGTTCCAGTAAGATTGAGGTTATGTGTCTGTCCCTTGCTGCATAGGCAAAAATGAATATGATGGTTTCATGTAGTACTATCAATTTTTAAAATTATTTCCTTATTTTTAGTAAAGCACTGGATCTGCCAGTGATCTATCCCTTCATAGAGTAGTAATAACAACAACAACAATGAAATGGAAAGTATGAAAGCCAAGATTCAGAAGACCAGTGATAACAGCAACTGTCACCTTTGTAACACAAAGGATGAAACAGTCACCTGCATGGTCAGTGCCTGCAGTAAAATTGCTCAAACTGACTGTAAAGAAGAAGAAGAAGAGAAGAGATTGGATTTATACCCCGCCCTTCACTACCCAAAGGTGTCTCAGAGCGGCCTACAAACTCTTTTCCCTTCCCCTCCCCACAACAGACACCCTGTGAGGTAGGTGGGGCTGAGAGAACTCATGACAGAAACTGCTCTTTTTCAAGAACAGCTGTGCTGGAATTATGGCTTGCCCAAGGTCATCCAGCAGGTGCAAGTGGAGGAGTGGGGAATCAAACCCGGTTCTCCCAGATTAGAGTCCGCGCACTTAACTACTACACCAAACATCATGATAGAGTTACAGCTATGTTGCACTGGAATATTTGCAAGCAGTATGGCTTACCATCAGCCAGAAATTCATGAGAGCACAAGGCAGACAAGATCATGGAGAATAATGAAACAAAAATTCTTTGGGACTTCCGATTACAAACAGATAAACACCTGTAGCATAAAACCTTTATATCACAATTGTAGAGAAAATGAGAAATAGGGTTTGGGTAATTGACATTGCAATCCTAGGAGACAGCAGAATAGAAAAGAAAGACTAAGAGAAGACCACGAAATACCAAAACCTATGAATAGAGTTAGAACACCTCTGGGAGAAGAAAGTTACCATCATGCCAGTTGTCATTAGAGCCCTTGGAGCAATGCCTAGAAGTCTCAAGAAACACCTGGACATTCTGGGCACTGAACAAATAATACCAGCTCAGCTCCAGAAGACAGTGTTGCTTGGAACAGCAAGAATACTGCAAAGATACATCTGCAATTCCCAAGAACTTGTCTTGATCTCAGATTGCAGAACACCATCTACCTGTCAAATATCTTGACAACAACAAAACAACAACAACAACAACAATAATGCCTTCGCCAGTGGAAATATTATTAGTGTAGAAGTGCTGTAGAAATGAGACTGTATGATAAGGGACAGATCCCCCCCTTAATCCATATGTTCTCAAATACAGTTATGCTACAGTTAACTACAGTTATGCACTAAAATATGAGGTGTCTTCAATAAATACACCATACAGGGAGTTTTCAGTACAAAGTAAGCACTTTTAATCTAGGATGATTTTTTCCCAATGGTACTTTCATGCCTTCATCCGTTATTACATCTAATTTTACTAATTCTAACACAGTTATGTAACATGTAGTAATTTTAACCAAAAGAATGGCATCATTTAATTACATCGAAAGTGCAGAAAGATGAATGGATGAGAAATTAATAATTTACCATCTTTGCATAATACTGTAGGGCAGACCACTGGAACGATTGATGGCTACAGCAGTTAACAAATTTTAGAAACCTCCATTACCTTTTCATTGTCATATGGTTGTGGAACTGACTACAATAAGCTTTCTGGGAGATCTCAGTCAAGGGAACTAATTACTCGTGCTGATTGCCATACTGATGAATAGACTCTCATTATATCATTCCCCTGAAGATGAGAAACAGTTTCTTCTTTTTTTAATAACATTTTTTTATTTTGTAAAACAACAGTGAACGTACAAAACATTTAACATTTAAATACCATAGTACAAGATTTAACTATAAAGCAACACATAGAAAATACTTTTTTTGATTCACGGTGACTCTATCATAGTTGATATTTGATAGTAATTTTAACCAATGAATGAAGGAAAGCAGAATGATGAAGTGGCTATCTATGCTCTATGACTATCAAAGGCATGCACAAGGGCTGTGTTCTGTCTTTGGGGGGGGGTGTTATACAACAATTCTAGATAACTTATGGAATTACTTGGAAAATAAAGCCTCTCAAGCCTGTGTGTCTTTATATACACAGGACAAAGAAAATAAAAATATAGGCCTCTCAGTTAGAAGCAATATATTAATTTACAAAATAGTGATACATGGAATTAATTCAAGAAGTGACAGGTTAGCATTTTAATATTTAAATTGGGTTTATTAGTGGAAATTCACATTTTGCATATATTTGTTTTCATGCTGTATATTATCTAACTTACCCTTTGACAATAAATATTTTCTCTTTCAGGTGGCTAAATAATTAAAGAGGGAAGAAACTAGCAGTATTATGTGTTTGTAATAATTTCTAATATATAAATTAATCAGAGTTCTTAATTTGTCAGAGCTGACAGATATACAGTGATTATTAGCTCATGTAAAAGAAATGAGATTATACTTTGTATTTTTGGTTTATCAGTCATGAAGAAACATTATTTTATAAATTAAATTATAATGTCATAATGGAAGTATGCAGATGATGGTTGTAGATCTCTGGTAACAATCTCCTTGTAGGCTTTCTTTAATTGTGTGTGTGTGTGTATAAATTGTGAATGTAAGAATGCACACCTGAGTTGGTTGCTTTTGCAGTTTTTAATGGTTTATATACAGTTTTACAACGCACTCATTCATGATAATCTAACAAGATAGCATCTGGCATTTATATATGACCATATTAAAAAGATCTACGCATATTTGAATAATACAATGTAGAAATAACAAATGTGATAAAAAGCTTTTTTTCTAAATGTAAATTTTAAAATGGCTTCAATATTGCACACTGTAGCATGGTAGTTCTTAATTAAATGCAAAACTGCAGCTACATAAAAAAGAAATCCAATCTGATTTGTTTGAAAATAGATTGCTGTTTCACTCTCCTGGAATGGTTTGTTTAAAAACAGGAAATAGAAACGAAATGTATTTTCTTGTGTTGTTCTAAGCCTCAGGGGCTAAATGTAATGAATATTTTAAGAGATTATTTTAATTAAATTCCTGCACATCTAAACATAGTAATATTTTATTATCACATACATAATCATGTAACAGAAGTATTCATTAAAGTTAACACTTTCTCAACCAAGAATTCATGTATGATTTACTGACCTTGTGCAAAAAGGCACAAATTAGGAAGAAAAATGAAGGGGGACAGACTTTGATTAATATAGGTAATGCTATACCATATTTATAATAGCCTTTTCCCTATTCTGGTTTATAAATGCAGTCACTGAGAAAGGTGCCCTGCTGAGGCTGAAATGAGGCTGAAATCGGAGCACATGCCACTAGAGTGTGGGGAAACTGATCACACTGTCAGCAATTCATTTCAAAATGATGTATTTAGTGCTCATTTCACCTTCCAAGAAAAAAAAAGAGAAAGGAGTTCCTCAGACTGGAAGGTGATATTGTTATTTTCAAGGACATACCTAAGTTAAAGATCGTAGAAAAAGGGTTTGGGGTGCTATTTAAAAAAAATCCTAGAGCAAACAAGGAAAGCTTTATGCAGAAATTCAGTGCTACCATGCTGTTTGATAATTGCTAACATATGTGGTTCCTCTGTTTCATTGTAGTCGTCCTCGTGAGTTCTGGCGCCTTGACTACTGGGAAGATGACTTGCGGCGCCGGCGACGATTTGTGCATAACCCCCTTGGATCGACACATCCTGAAGCGACGTTAAAAGCAGCCATAGAACATGGTCAGTGTAAAATCTGCTTCTTGCCAATAGCAGCAGGTACAGTGCATGGCAATGAGGCTTTGAGCTTCATTTGTCTGAGGGGTGTGAAACTGTTTCACATTCAAAAGTCTCTTCCTTGCATTTCAGACCTGTGCATTTAAAGACCTAATTATATCTTAATAGCATCTGTCTATGCAAGTCTTTTGCATACAGCATTGAACTTGCCAATGATTGCAAACAAAGGTAGACAATTCCTTTATTCCTTTGGTGTAGTAGCTTTGTGATGAATTACTTATATGTTATAACAAGGTGGCCAGAGTATATTTCCCTGTGAGGAAAGCCTCAATTATTATTTTAATTAGCTTGCGTTTCAACTGTAGTTTTTGGAATTTTTAATTTTTAATTTAGAAGGCGATACAGTGCAGATATGAGAACTAAATTCTAAAAGCAGATATGTTTCCCTTTTTTTGTTTTGCGGTACATTGATATCAATACGGCACTATGTTTTCCATTTTCTAATTTCAAGTCATAAAAGCACTGTGAGTTCAGTAAGCAATCATTTGTAATGGCTTTAAAATTCAGCTTTATCACATGTTTAGGTTTTCCTGGGAGCTAAATGGGGAAGCAGAACAAATTCTACTGAAATTTAGTTTAAAACTGATATTACTTTTGCTAATAACAACAACAGTACCAACAACAACAATAATAAGTACTAGTACTAGTACTAGTAGTAGTAGTAGTAGTAGTAGTAGTAGTAGTTTGCTTTGAAAATTAATGTTTTTTGAAATAAGGTACAAATTAGTAAACTTGTTTTTGCCATTTTGGTAATGCCTAATTGAAATTATTTTAGTACTGTATGACTCTTCATAATTAAAAATTTTGGCCTGAGCCAGGCACCTTAACCTCTTACAGCCATCCATAAGCAGCCATTTCTACAGGAAAACCTCTTCATTATGTCAGCCACTGTAATGCCACATGTGACAAAAGTCCTTTAAAACAAATGGCCATAGAAAGAACAGTCAATAACATGAGGTAAGTGCAATAATAGTCCATAATCCGCACACCTTTAGCTAAAGGACAGAGGAAAGGATGAGATGTAGGTTTAATTAGGGTCCCTTCTGCTTTGGGACTCCTTATAAACTTTTGTGCTGCATATGTGGAAAGGGTTTCTAGCACACTAATTGTCCTCAACCATTCTGTAAAACGGACAGTCACTTGTATTCCTTATGTTTGCAGTAATGAACTGTAACATTAACTTGCATCAATAATGTCTCTTCACAATCCATTGATTGGAAATTTTCATATGCATTTACTGTACATTTTGTGGAACAAAATGGTTGAATCATCCTTATAGAAAAAAATGCAGTGTGTGATATTATAGTAGTGCTATTAAATAATAAACATTTATGTTCAAGGATCACCATAATATTTTTATAGATTGCTTTAAGCACAAAGATTTAATTAATAATTGCCATAACTTGCAGATGGAAGGGGTTTTACTAGAGTTTTTATTATGTGTAAATATTTGAGGTCTTATTTTTTTAGTTCTATAGAGAGAGGCTGATGATTTTTTTAAAAAATCAACTAATTCTTGCATTTTTCACTGAAATTATTCTATAAATTGTCAAATTTACACCCCCCTTTCAGTTAAAATACAGTCTTGTAAATAATTTGTCTTGGGGGGGGGGGAATGACAGACTGTGCTAGATATTCAAAATAGCACAGCAATGCAACACTTCTCATTTGATCTGCCCTCCATATTAACACAATCTTTAGGATTCATTAAAAGAGCATTCCTGAGGCAAATGTTTCTGTACTTGCATTTGCATCATGCCCTGTTACTGGGTTACGATGAATAGCAGCAAGCTAATGTTAGAATAAAATGGCTTCCATCCAAAGTGTGTAGATGGCTGGCATGCAGGGGTAAACTGGCTAATGGCCTTCTCACACACGTAGGCCAAGCCAGTCCAGTGGCAGAAGGGCAGTGTGTGATGCTTGCTAAGCAGGCAGGCTGACGCTTGCTCTCTCCCTCCTTTGGAGGAGCAGGTCAAGGCCTTTCCAGGGCCATTTTTCTGACCCAGTCCTCCCCTGCTTACAGGTCATACAATCCTAAAAACACTTTTCTGGGAGTAAGCCCCATTGAGTAGATTAGAGTAGGATTCTGAGGAGATCTGCTTAGGATGGCACTGCTTGGGATGGGCTTTTCACTTCTGCTTTGTTCTGCCTCACAAAAGGTGTGTGTTTTTTTTTTGAGATTGGACTTCAACAATAGTGTTGCCATGAAGAATTTTTCAGGAAAAAAAGAAAGTCCAAATTACCCATATTATGGTTCTGTGATGTTGGCCTTTCACTCTTATCATCCTATGTGCAAATATACCTAACCAAGTGCATATGAACACACCAAACCCAAGCACCATATTTCTGCCTGGGTAAAAATATATTTGGATGGATTTAGTCAATTCACTAAAACATTTTATAATAAATTAGTATAACATCTGATACAAATATAATCAGTCTTTGAAAATTCTGATCAGCAGCCTTTGAATCTGTGTTTCTGTACTTTTAAGTTGTCATCAGAATTCTTGGTGGAATTGTTCTTCTCTCCTGTGGTTTCTTTTTAATAATTAATTAGAAAGCATTCTATTTCAGTTATATACACTCTGTTCCACAATCCATTTATGACGATTGGACTCAAGCCAATTCCGACCCATGTTGCTCAATGGAACTGCATTGGTTTAATTCCAAGTGTTTCTGCTTAACTGGGATGTGGATCAGAATGGTAGTCTTCTCTGTGTAGCATACTCATTTCTGTAACATTGACAAGAAGTTCGTTTTCCTTCCAAATTCTGTTTATTTTAGAGTGTGTGTGTTTTCCTTTTTTTACTTGCTCCAACTTGGAACCATCTATTGGGAGGAGGAGAGAGTAGAACTGGGGTCACGGTGTGAATATCAATAAGAAAAAGTTGTACAGGCAGTAAATAAAATTGGCACTGTTGTTGAATACCACTGCTGTTGTGGATTATGACAGCATTTACAATATGCAAACATACTATTCAAACAACATGAAATGCTATGTGAATTCCTATTTCCATTGAATGCAATGGATTTTACAGTGAACATTAATTTAGAAAGGCTTTCCCCCCTGTAGCTCCTACCTTAGAGAACATAAGCAGTGAGAACTTTCAATCAGAAGAAGCAGAAGAGATCAAAAATAATCGGAAACCAAAATATGGTATAGTAAGGCCTAGAGAGAAAAACAGCAAAACTCAGCTCCATTTATGCATTTTAGTAGCCATCTCTTTTAGGGATTGATTTGATTTGAAGAAGAGCCTCTGGAGCAGTGGTGGCAGAGTAAATACCTGAAGACTAATGTTCTCTGTTCAGACAATCAATATCAGCCCCATGACTATACTCCTGGCTACCTTCTAGTTAAAAGCATTTTTTAAAAATTCTGACAATTTAATTGCCCTTACCAAGCACACATTAAATTGCCTGGGAAAAAGAACTGTAGGAGATTTTTCAACGAGTGGAGGAAAAGAGGGAAGACCCAGAGTGGTTATTCGTAAAAGTCTGTATAGAAATCGCACTTTGCCTTTTCTATGGAATAAAAGTAAACTTCCAAGGAAAGTAGGTTAAATTCAATATACTTTGCAGAAATCAGCACCACCCTGAAAAAAGAAGTGTTTTATCTGTACTACTCTCATCATGTATCCAGTCTAACAGACACATTCTTATTGAATAGGTGTGAGAGCAAAGATGGGATTTACTCTATTACCCCACTCATTTCAAAACTAATGAATGAGAGGTTTACCTAACATGAAGAGAATCTGACAACAGAACTGCAGTGCATTCTTTATATAGTCCTTTCTTTCCTACAAAAAAATTAACGTTTTGCTTGTGTGTTTTATGAGTGTTGGTGAAAACTTTACTTCTGTTCTGCTATTGGGATACTGACTTCTTTGTGTTTGTATCTTGAGAATAATAAGGTGTTAGGAATTGGATCTCTCATTCACAAACTGGAACCTTCTTGAAGACCACGGATGCCCATTGTGCTAAGAGTCTTTATCAACCCTTGCCTTGCCTCCCCCCCCCCACAAGATTTGGCAGGGACTGTGGCTCAGTGGCAGAGCATCTCCAGTTAAAAGGTTCCAGTGGTAGGTGATGTGGAAGACCTCTGCTTTAGAGCCTGGAGAGCTGTTGTTAGTCTAAGTCTATTAGACTTACCATGACCAGGAATAGAGCGTTCTCGGTGGCGGCTCCTATCTGGTGGAATGAGCTCCCAGAGGAGATCAGGGCTCTGCGGGACCTAGCACAGTTCCGCAGAGCCTGCAAGACGGAGCTCTTCCGCCAGGCTTTTGAATAGGAGCCGCCACCAGTAGTGCACCACCAACGCACTAGTTACCATCAACGCCCCATATATGAACATCAGGAGGGGGCATGTAATATCAATGCTCCATAATCGCTGCATTATGGGCGAGAACGGGAGGTGTTGGGGGTGGCCATCTTGCCTCTAGAAATTGTAATTTGGAAATTGGAAACTGACTGAGAGGAGCACCAAAATTGGCTTAATGTGATGTATTTTACCATTTTGTATTGTTTTATTGTTTTATCTGGTGATACGCCCTGTAAGCCGCCCTGAGCCTCCGGGGAGGGCGGGATAGAAATGTGAATAATAAATAAATAAATAAATAAATAAATAAGTAGATGGTACTGACCTTGATGGCAATTGTCTAAGTCAGTGTAAGGCAGTTTCATCTGTCCATATGTGTACTTACCCTTCCCTGCTCATGTATGTTCTTGACAACAAAGCCCCTTGTATGCGGCTCAGACTCAGTACCTTGCTTCGATTCTTCCTGTTTCTTACTCCCTAGCTCACCTTGTTAATTCCTGGTTTATTGGTTCACTCACCTTGTTACTTATTCCTCTCTGATTTACCCCACCTTTCTGGAATTCCTAAATAGAATCAGCTTGTTCAGCTCCTTAATGCTGCATCTCTCTCATTCCTCAGTAAGATATTCCAGTCTCGTCCCTCATTTGGCATGATCAACCCAAGTAGTACAGTCTGTCTTCTGGCCTGACCACTAGAAGCCCTGATCCTTCAGGGAATACTGCCAGTTGAGCACATGGTGCTGCCTTATAGTGAATCAGACCATTGGTCCATCAAGGTCAGGCTTGTCTTGTCAGACTGGCAGCAGCTCTCCAGGGTCTCAGGTAGAGGTATTTTACATCACTTACCACCTGATCATTTCAGATGAAGATGCCAACAGATTGAACCTGGGATCTTCCACATGCAAGGCAGATGCTCTGCCACTGAGCCACAGCCCCATTTATATCTTACATTTTATACTTTTTCAAAACACAACTAACCAAATCAATAATTAACATTTATGTCAGAAAAGGAAATATGAAACATTTTTACGGAGAGTCAAGATTGAGGGAAGGCACCAGACAGGTGTTCCATCACCTGCTACAGGAGTTCTCAAACTGGAACCTTCCTGGATATCACAGATCTATATTTGATGAGCAAGGCTGAAGGAAGTAAAAGACATGGATAGGGATAGTGAGAGTGGGGCAGAGGTGAACTATGAGGGAGGGATGCAGGCAAGGTGATGGATAAAGAAAGCCTTCAGACCAGTGGGTTTTGTGGAGGGACTGAAGGAGAAGCTGGATGCAGGGTGATGACTTGGGTATAAAGGAGGCAATCTTAGACATTCCAGATATCAGGACACACAAAATGGGGATGAATAAAAAAACATGCAGATGATAGCTGATGGGATTATGCAGAATGGGATGTAGAATAAGAAAAATGAGTGAGGATATAACACTGTAGCAAATAGTTTATTTAATAATTATTTATTATATTATTACATTATATTTATTTATTTAATTTCTACCCTGCCCTTCCTACAGTAGCGGCTTACAAAGGATATTATACAGCTAAGACAAAATTTAGATAAAATCATAACAATATAAGAAAAATGTAACAATATACTATATTATTAATAATTATTTATTAATTTAACAGATTCAAGAGCCTTACCCTGAATCCATCATGGCCATGTGTGCCGTGCCTGTATTCAATATACTATGGGGCCTGTATTCAATATATACTATTCAATATACAACCACTGCTGCTTGGATACCTGCTACAGTTATTATTAATGAAATGATTTTTCATCATCATATATGTAATATCTATATATAGCACCTTATGAATGTTTTATAATTTAAACCTGTTTTTAACCTATTTTAAACTTTTAATGTAAGCTGCCCTGAGGCTGCCTTGGCGGGGAGGGCGGGGTATAAATCTAATAAAATAAATAAATAGTTAAACTGACCTAACTTTTTTTATGTCAGTGGGACAAGCACATGCTGTGAATTTGGTGCCTGAATTCTAATCTATATCGTAGATGAAGGCTATAGAATTAAATGTATTCTGAACTAAATAATGCATAGTATGGGTTGTATCCAACCAGTTTTTACTTTGGTGAAAAATGGAGAATGGAGCCTCCTTTGACCACCAAAAAGGCAATATTGGGGATCATGGAATCTACGTGGACAAAACCCACATAGAACAAACACTGCAGTAATAAGCAGAATCGAGGGAGATTGAGCTAAAAAGTTTACTGGATCCAACCAAAATGACCTTGACTTCAGCAGCAGTATTTTGATCACCAAAAATAGCATCTGTTTCTTTGTTTTAAGGGGAAATTCTAATATTTTTCTTTCTGGAATGGTTTCTATGTACATCACATTATTTGCAAGGAGTTAACAATGAAGAAGTGATTTAATGTTTAATGAAAGTTTCAGAATACGTATAATTGTGTTGGTCCCAGACATACATACCAAATTATTTCTTTGTTGCTACAACCAATGGTTTAACTGGTACAGGCCTTCAAGGTTACATGTTCAGCATCAGGAATACCAAAGAGACAGCAGCTACGCATGTTAAGGAGTTCTTATACAAGGCTGATCACTGTACATGGGTGGATCAGATAATTTAAAACGACAACAAAATCTGTACTCAAACCCAACCACTTTTTCTGATCTACAGCCTGCATTGGCTAGTTGACATATGGCTGATCTCATTCCATCTTTGTGACCTTATTATTTATTAAACAATTCTGATTTTTTTAAAGAATTGTTTCTGATTTTTCCTGTTTTTCTTTCCTTTTACTGACTGAGCCACCCTAGTAATGTATTTTCTTCTTTGCTTAAGAACTCTGACTTCCCACCCTGTCACAGTTTGCTCGTCCCAGGAACCTGAAGGAAGGATTGGTAGCCCCCTTTAACTTTCATGGCACTCGAGACATTCTTCTATTCCAAATTAACAACAACAACAACAAAATTATTCAGTGTAGAGGGGAAAAGTCAGGTGAAATTGGGGTAAAATTTCTGAGGTTACTCAGTATAGATAACTCTGAGGTAAAATCAGTACATGCACAGACTTTAGTTCTTAGGTTTCCAGCTAATGGGAGTTTCTTAAGCTTTTCCCAGTGACTTAAATCTTGATGTTGAGAGGCTTTTGTTCCAGTGTTTTCCAGACACTACAGCACACTTTCTTTGAGTACTCTTTGACTCCTTTGGTTTCCAGAAGGCTGGTACCCTCTTTCCAGTACCCAAACCCCTTCTCTTGGAACAACAGTACTCATCTTGAATTTTTAACTGACTCTTAAGGTTTCTACAGGCAATTTCCAACCACACGAGACCAGGGATCTTTGCACTCTTCAGATTTAACTCCCTGTTTGACTGGGTATGACTGGTCTAAGGACTGTAGAAATAAACTGTGACTGACTGGGTAGGGAAATTCTCCTCTCACTAGAAGATCTATCCCCTTTCCTTGGCCTGAATGGGAGTCTCTATCCAACTACCCACTTGCCAACTTTCCCCAAGTCTTCTGTCTGTGTTAAAACTGCTCTCAGTCAGGGCTGAATTCTGAAACTGTCAGTACCCAACCCTTCTCAGCTAGGGCTGAAATCAGACTGAATCCTCCTCAGCATCCAGTTCAGAAGTCTTTCTGTGCTCAACTGACGCTAACCAATCAGATCTCTTGGAGCAGATATCACTCAAGGCTCTCTGGCTCCATAAAGAATTAACCCTTCAAAGGCCTTTATCTGTTTACACAGCACTTCTAAGCTTTTAAAAGTGCAGTGCATCACAGCACCACAGGATCAAATAAGCTCAACTTTCTTCCCGCCCAAACACCCGATGTCATTTATGTGCTCATCTGTTACTACTTTCCTATCTTAACTGCCAGAATTAATTTCCGCAATTATGTCATCAGGTGGAAGAGCTGTCATTCATGGAGCATTCTGACCTATAAAGCAGCCAGTTACCATCCTGAACTCTGTCCATGTAATCTTAAGAAATGCATCTTTGGTGTGTAAGTTAGCCTGAGAAAGAAGAGTGGTTAGAAGTAATGCAGAGCTTCCCATTTCCCCCCAAATATCTGTCAACCAGTACGCATGACACAATTTCTGTAAGGGTGCAGGTAAAGCTTTAGCCTCTCAGGTGGACTGAGATATAGATTGTTGGCCAACTGTACTGTTATGTATTTAGTATAAAATATATGACATGCCTCTAACCTGCTTATAGTCTCTCCTGATCATAAGGAATTGCATATTCACATTCTGTAATTGTCAGCTATTTCAAAAATGAATGGAGCCTACTTTATTAGATAAGAATGATTTCCATACTCTTACTTTGCTGGAAGAGCCTGGAATGTAAAAAAAACCCAAAACATATTCCAACATCTGTTTATATGGTACAATTTATATGGGTCCACATGTGATTTTATGTGTAAAAATACTGGTTTTGCATATGTACATAACCATGCATTCATGGACATAAAATCTGTACCGCAATAAAATATAATCCACCGCCAGATCTTTATATATATCAATGTACAGATATGCATAATATATATTATATAATGCTCTCCTTCTACTGGAAGCATTGGTGCTTTGTGCTGCATTCCATACATTATACGGAACAAACTGTAATCTTAAACTACTATCTAGGGCACCATGACTAATGTTGTGCACCCAGGAGGATTTGTTTCTTTGTTTTACTTTTTGTTGTTTGAACAAGTTCTACATATTGTGAAATCTGGAGTTTTAGGGACAATTTGATGTGATGTGTGGGGCCTAGTATTCAAAGAAAAAGTTGAGTACCTTTAAGCTCATGCAGGTTCTTTGAGTCCTCTGGAGAAACCACTACCATACATAGCTGGATACTTGATATAAACGTAGATCAGAAATATTCTGCCAGAAATATTCCTGGAAGTGTTGTGTATGTACCTTGACTTTCAAACTGAATTCAAATAAATGAAAGGCACACCTGTAATTTAAAGTCAGGACATTAGTGTAATTAAGGCAGAAAGTTCCAAGGTATAGAACAACAGGAAGCTGGCTGTCAACTGCATGTACATGTGGATTTTAAAAATGCATTTTCTATAGACACACATTGCCAGAATTTATAAACAAGTTCCTTATCTGTTTTATTTTGTCCTAGTAGTCATCGTATTCTAATTAAAAAATAAAATTCTTCTCTAGAAAGCTATTAGGCCACTGAGAATTAAATGCTAGCGCATGTGTTGTGTATTAAGACACTGTAGGTAATTTTACTGCTGCTAACTTAAAATCCTCAAGGGAAAGTTAATTACAGGAAAACCTTTCTAAATATCAGCTGCATATTTTCCATGACAAGAGTTTTTTCAACTCTCTTTGAATAATTCCAGAATCAGAGTTTAGTTTACATATACCAACTGGTAGATGCCAAAGGGGTGGGAAAGCTATTTTGCCCAATACAGCCTTTGTGAGGGGGGGGGGGGAATTGTAAAAAAAATTAAAAAAAGGTAACTTGGTTTGGAAAAACAGCATGAGAGAAGAAAATGGCATTTTATTGCAGATTGACCTTCCGTTTTTGTAAAACTGAAGACTGAGACTCCAAATTGTTACTTTGCTCATTCTGCTAATGTGAATAGTTTTATTGGAAATTTATGTTCACGTGTTTACAGACACAATTAAGCTTTATGTATGGCCACTAGGGATTGCCTTCGTCTGTAAATGTTTGCAGATTAAAGGTTTTTAAAAATAAGCCAGTGGAACCTCAAGCCATGTATGGCAGTAATCAAAAAGTAATGAGCCACGTGTTGAAGCTGGTTGGCCAGGATGTGTTTGGCATATGTTTCCAAAAGACCTAGTCCTATATATTACCTCTCTCTTGAAGCCTGCCTAAAATTATGCACAAACTTTCAACTCTTCTGTTTGAAAAATCTGAATATTGTTTCCTGTGCTGTACAGCCACTACATGGCAAGTATCAGCAAGATATGTAGTGAATTGCTGCCTCCTATCTGTTTCTTCTTGTCAGCTTAAAATGCAAAGAAAATGCATTTTAACCCTAGCAGGACAACAGTGCCTACAACAGAGTATGTATTTTTTTCTACTCAAAAAGGCATATTTGTTTCAAATATACACACAAAGAACATCTTAAATCAGAGTGTATTCCTAGCATGTAACTTTGATTAAAATAATGTTGCATGAATTATGCATTTCACAGTGTAGCTAGAGACATTCTACTGAATTGTATGATGTCAGGAAGAGAGGGAGAGGCTACTTCCTATCCCTATGATTCAGGCCTATGCATGTTTATTCAAAGATAAGTCCAAATGACTGAAAACCCTAGAGAGAATACTTAGAATTGCATCCATGTAGCCCAGTCCAATGCCCGTTTACTCTAAAGTATGTGCTCCTACATCTCAAGTAAGTGTATGTAGGATTGAAGGTTTGGTAACTAAAATACACCCTTTTAGTTTGACTTGAAATACATTTGGAAGTGCACAGATCTGTGAATGTTGGTCACCTTTTTAGTTCACTTCCCCCCTTTGAAAGTATGTCTTCTTTCTGGTCCAAAGCTGGTATTTGTGATAATTATGCCATATCCTTTGTTTTGTGTCCTGGCAGTGTGCTAAGTATGAAAGATCTATTGCCTGAATGCTCGAGGATGTCTCTCTGCAAGACTTTCCTCCATTGGTTCAAAGGAAAGATTAATCAGGAATACCTTTCCTGCATTGCATTCCCTCTTGTATATAAAATCTATGTATGCAATCACAGTACACTTGGCATAGTAACAGCCCCATTTACACAGAGTTAAGCTCCATTGAATGGGATACTTTTGTGTTTAAGTAAATGTGGATAGGAATGTATTGTGATTTAAAGCTTTAAAGTTTAAAGCTGAGGCAATCCAGAATTTGTGCTCTGGCCTGAATTGCTGAGGATCTTAAAATGTAGCAGGTTGAAGAGGGTCACTGCAAGAAGGCACTGTACTGGGCTTTGCCTCCACCAGACATCAGAAAAGATATTAAAATACAACTTCTGTTTGATCAAACTGGTTCTCAGCCAGTTTCTCTGTTCTCCTGTTGCATTAAGATTTGAGCTCCAGCTCAGACCCAGTACCTGGTGGAGGTTGTAAGGTGTCCATTCTTCTATTTTCAGGCCTGCTTTGCACACAGATGTAAAGCTTCCAAAGATGTTTCTGGCTGTAGTTAAAGAGCTGTATGGGCCCGGCAACTGGGGCTCAGTTGTGCCTCCTTCATTGTGCATGGGGTAGGGCCGAGGAGGGAGGCAATCCCCCCCCCCCTGTTAACCAGCCATCTTCAGGCCGGGCTCTGCTAGCGGGCTTGCTGCCTTCAGGCCAGGTGCAGGTCATCTGCCCTGGAGTATGCCCACCCTGGGTGCACCATGCCGCCCGGCGCCAGCCGAATGGTGGTTTCTCTGCTTAGCAACCGCCCCCCCCACTCCTGTGTAAGCGAACCTCACTCAGCTGTCGCCCCCCCCCCGCGGGCTACACGGGGAGGTGTATGGATCGGGGCCACCGGCCGGGGTTTTTTTTGCCGAGGCTGGAAAAGGCAGGGAAGAGGAGAAGGCGGCGCCCGAGCGGTCCACTTGGGTTGCTTAGCTGCGGGCGAGGAGCCTGCCAGGCCGGGCCCCCCATCCGGGAGGGCGACCGGGACCTTCTGTCCAGGGCGGAGGAGACCGCGGCTCTTGCCCACTCGGTCTCTGCAGGCGGCCGTCTCGGAGAGCCCCGGGAGCCTGCCGACGGATCCTCTCTCCCGGGAGAACCCAACGCGCCCCGGGTCTTTCCGCGAGTAGGAATCAAACCGGCGCTGCCGCTTTTCCTGTCCAGGGGGATCGGGGCGGTCGTGTGTGTCGCCGCCGCCGCCGCCGCATAAAGAGCAGCCGGAGCGTTTTGACGCCAAACCCCTCGGACTCCCCAATCCCCAGGCTGAGCGGGCGCGGGAGAGGGGTAATTTCTTTCTGTAAGCAGGATCGAAGAGGCTGAGGCTGATCACCGGTGAGGAGCCAGAAGCCTCGGACCCAGCCTCTGGGCGGCTCGGGTTAATCGGATTACTTTTAGCTCTACCCGCCGTTTGCTTCGCGACCTGGGATAGTGGGAAACGGGGCTGTGTGTTTGCTAGCCGGCCGATTCCCAGCTGGGTTGCTGCTCTCCAGACTTCAGTCTCTCTGTGTGCATGTGTGTAAAAGCACGGTTGTTTCCCCGCTGCCGCCCCCCTCCCCCTCCGAGAGTTGATGGACAGCCGCGTTTCTCTTTCATTTCAGCTCCAGATGAAGATGTACTTGTTAAAGGAAAGCAGTCCATCAAGAGTCAGGCTTTAGGAAATCAGAATTCGGAGAGCGAGATTCTCCTGGAAGGCGACGATGATACCTTGTCATCCGTGGAGGAGAAGGAACTGGAGAACTTAACGGGTAACTTCAGCTGTCTCTATTACCTCCTCCGGATGGGTCCTTCCGGTTTCCCCACTGGCTAAACTCCCCTGTGATGGGGTGGGGTGGGGGAGCCGTGGACTGTGCTTTCCGGTCATTGTGTTAATAAAAGATCATTTACTTACCTTTGGAAATGAACTTCAACTCATATGGGGGTTTCAACTGCTTAAAAATGCCCTTTAATATTTTAAATCCATGAGATGCATGTTTAATTTTCCTGCAGATCTGGCCTTCATATGTAGGAAAAACAACTTTTTTCCTGTCTCGTTATTTCTAGTATTCCAGTAGATTGGGACAGGAAGATGATCTGGCTAAGTTAATCATAAAGGCTGTTTACAAATTGGTTTAAACAAACAAAACAAAACCTCAACCCCAAACCCTCTGGACCATGAAGGAATTTATTCTGTAAAAGGGGCTTTTAAATGATTGGATCCACCATTCTGTAACAGTCCAATTGCTTCATTACTCCCCCCCCCCCTTAAAAACAACCCAGGAAAATAGGTTATTTTTACTGTATTAGACGGGCTCAGTTAGTCATAAAAACAGAAGACAAGCAGCCTCTTTAACTGGAATGTTTTATGAACGAGTCTCCTGTTCTGTAGGCCATCAGTACGCTACTCTTGCTCTATTCATTTTTTTTTAAGTGCAGTGTCCAGATGAATCCCATTATCACTTGTGAAGACAATAAAATCATGTCCTCATTTAAATTCTGCTGGGAGGTAGGGGTTGTTGCAGAGGGTTCATAGCCATTTAGGCAAAAAAAATAAAAATAAAATCCAAAATCTTGCCTTATAGTTGTTCATTATTTATGGCATCATCACATTGGCATATAGTATTGAAATCAAACATGGCAAAATGTAATGTGATGTCAAAAGCAACTCAGCAATCCAGGACAAGCAAGCTCAGTTACATTGGCCTTTACTGAAGCTCTTCTTCAGGGGCCCTGCAAAATCCTCCAAGCCCTTTCCTTTCCCCCTGCATTCTACATTTGTTGCTTCTGCTAATACATTCATACTGTAATAGAGGTGAAAGTGGAGTTTAATTATTTAATCTTGACAATGGCAATAGGATTAAGAAGTAATCCTTGCTAATCAAGTAAGTGTGGGTTAGAAATGAAGTTGAAATTGTCAAGGGTCTTCGACAGGACCTGAGCTGCCCCAGTTCCTTCAGCTGTCTGCTTGCCCTGTAATTGAATGTCTGAAAGTGATTGAAAAAATGTTATTTCTTCCCTGGATTACATGCTAATGTACAGAGGGCAAAGGGAGACAGCAAAAGAACACATAGCTGCTTATTTCATCCATTTGTGGGAATGAGCTTTGGGAAATCATGGCAGTAGTGCAGCTATCGGATGCCCATCTGCAAACACAATGTATTTGTACGCTGGGAATAGGGGGCAAAGCTGCTCTGATCTCAGCCGAGCATCTCTGCTATTGTCCTACTGGCACACATTGAGATTGATGCAAGATTAAAGACCATCACACCTCCTAACAATTGACAGAAATGACAATTCATCTGAATTTTTTGGCAGTTATTCACCCATTGATTACCTAAGCGTGTGCACCTCATTTATAGGTACTTTATTAATGCAAAGCAGTATGTGTCACACACATGCATTTTATAGTATTTTTAAACAAAGGACTGGAGCTGATAAATACACCCTTTGTTGTTCTTTGTGTCCTTTCTTGATAAGTGGGATGACAAACGTAACCCACTTTCCTTCTCTGGATGTTGCTTTATACAATAGCTTGCATATTGTTAGATCTGTGCCCAGCCTATTGTTTTGAGTAGTACACTGATCTCTCTCTGTGATAAGCCCTGTGGAGATGTGATTATTCCAATAAAAATTCATTCAGTTGGAAACCAATGCTCCAGCTGTTTACTCCCACAGTCCCTGAGCTGCACTAACACTGTGTGGATTCCTTGAAGAATATTTAACTGGGGGATGGAACCCACTTTTCAAATATTATGCTTACAGTCCCTAGCACTGGCTAATATTTAACTTTTGTACAATAGATCCTACCCTGTCTTTAAAAAGCCAGAATCCATTTTAAAAAACACCTTTCTAAATATGCAAAAAAGGAAATCTGGGTCGAATTGGATTGCAGCTCCTCAAAAATTTCAACACACACATGTGAAAATAATGTTTCCCATATAACCCTCTTTTTTTGTATTTGCATTATTGTTAAAAACATAAGGTATTGGGCTCTCGAGCATTTTAAAATTCTGGAAGAATAAAGTAGATCATCTAACCGCCACCTATATGGCATACATAACCATTTGCATTGGTTGCAGCTGTTGTTATTCAAAGATCTGGCAATTCAGAAATACAGCAAATGCATTGCATGTGTACCTTTTGGGATCACTTTGATTTTTTAAATCATTCCTTTTTTGAGGGGCCGTTGGATTAGTTTTAGATAGGTAAGACAAGACATAACATACACCTAATATACATGTGTGCAACCTTTTGAGTTTGCTGTTGAGCGCATTGGAAATGCAGTGTTGGAGTATGTTCTGTTTCCCTTTGGTAGGTCCTGTTAGTCTATCTACATCAGCTCAGCTTGTGGCCCCGTGTGTAGCTCTGAAGGGCACACTTTCCATCACCACCTCTGAACTGTATTTCGAGGTAGATGAAGAAGACCCTGGTTTTAAGAAAATTGACCCCAAGGTAAGAGATCAATAGACCCCATGGAATAAGTCGTGACAAATTACAAGCTGCCTTTAATTTTTCATTCCTTCCCTTGGATTCAAGTTTTCTCATGTTCATAAGTTGTTGTGCTTCCATTGTATGAAGTATATAAAAAAAAATTCATCCTACTTCCAGTGCTAACAGCCTTGTAAGGCAGATACCTCAGCGAAATATCTTAAATGAAGCCACTTTAGAACAAGATGTGACTAACAGTAAGTTCAAAAAGGACTGACTGACAAAATCCATTCTCCTTAGCCATTTTATTTAATTTTTGTACACGCCGCTGCGAGAAGGCACCATACTGTTCTACAACTTTCTTGCATGTATATAGCAGCTTGACCAGGCCTCTGAATGTGCTCATGTAGAAAATTCCCTCTTGATAGATTTCTAAAGTAGGACAAAACTTAATTTGTGTTGTCTTTCAGTTTCTCAGTACTTTGGGGGTAAATAATACTAATCTTCAAATGTGGAAACCATGTATGTATTCATGTATTTTCTTTGCTGGCAGTACAACATAACTGCTACAGTGGTTGCAAGAGTGTGTTCCAGGTTTTTAAAATGTGATTAATCAAGGAGCATTTTGGCTCATAGACACGTTTGTTTCTGAATTTCACAATAAGGATTCATTGACAAAATACAGTGCTTTCTTCTTGAGAGAGAAAAGAAGCTGCAAGACCTATTGTGTACCTATTGTAGTAAAGGAGGATGTTTCACTGTTCAGTGTTGTTCTGTCTGAATACAACATCCTAACAGTTAGTGATTCTAAGAAAGGGATTTCATAGGAGATGTGAGGTAGGATCTACCCAGTAACAATACAGTCATTTAAAGCCTGCAGTATAATATGAGTTAATTACAACCATGGGATTATTTGAAATACATCGTTTTCAAGCATTTTTATGGGAAGTGATAGCTTTTGAAATGTGGTGACCAATTTTCTATGCATATTAAATTTAGCGCTAATTGATCTTGGGTTTTTTAAAATGCAACCTTCAGTACATTTTCAGCATTTTAGATTAGATGCTGCGGCCAATTTCCATGAAAACATTAAAAAATGTGGCTGTTTATCCCTGTGTATGAGACCAATGAATAATGAAGAGTTACCTCTCTTTCGGGGATTGAAGGAATCTCTCTCACAATTTAAAAAATGTTTTCACTGGACTGTTCTTCCCCCTTTATAGCAGAGAGTTGTTAAATGGAAAGGTATCCATCCAGCCCTGTCCATTTAATCTGCAAGGTTTTTTTTTAAGAGAAAAACAAGACTCCAAATCCTTGATTTCCCCTGTGAAAATCTTCCAAATCCTAAACCTACTGGTGTCCTAGTTATGAAGTTAAGTACTGGCAAAGTATATAGTTTTCTTTTAAGCACAGGCATTTCCCCATGTTCCCTTTTCCATATGGGAATATGGGTACCTGAGCTTGGCTATCAAGATCTTTCAGTACCAATCCTGCATTCCCTTAGATGCCTGTTTAATTAATGTGGCTTTGTTGGGTTGATAGATTCAACTTCTCTGTGTGTGTTTTTAAACTCCTGGGAAAGAAAACATTGTGACAGGATTTTGAAGTAAAACCTGTATTGGGCACAGCACTGTTTGCTGATAACATCAGAGTTTATATTCCTACCCTGAGTCTGTTTTTTATATGGAAGCTGCAGTCCTATAGGCTCAGATTTATTCTTCCAGTCGACTGGGGTTGGGGGGAATCTAGATATTTTTGGGGCCATTTTAGGATGCCCCAAACATTTCTCATCCATACACAGGGACACACACACACACACAGAGAGATCATTTAGAAATCAGTGTATTTAGAAAATATGTTTGTAAATATTCTGTGCTGTGTGTGATGATCTCCAGGCCCTTAACAATAGGTTTGTCTTTTTAAAAAAGTTTGGGATACTTTTGTTTCTTCTTAAATTACAGACTATAAAGCTTCCTGACGTTTTTGCACATACATTTTTAAATGCAGATTGATCCTAATGAAAATGAAAATAGTTTTTTGTGGGGACAAAAAAAGTCCTAGTGTATTGAGACTGTAATTGCATGCACATTTTCCTGGGAACAAGTGAGGACTCCTTTCCGAATAATGGTGCATAGGATTGGTCTTAAGGTTAATATAAAACTTAGTGGAAATGTTTCCTACCAAAAATCGGCTCTGTCCTTGGTACAGAATCCGTTTGTGCATGTAAATTTAAAACTAAGATCTGATGAAACAATATGTAACGTGGAATCAGAAAAAGCCTAAAATAATTCCTTTGTAAACTAGAGTAAATTAAATATGCAAAATAGTAATTGCGGGCAGGCAAAGCAGTAAGCAAAAAGTTCCAGTTGAATCTCTTCGGGACCTCTCTTGTTGCTGCTCAGAGCCCCTGTCGAACTCCAAGGTACACTGAAAAAACAGAGCAGCCAAATGTTTACAAGGGAGAAAAAAATAGGCTGGTGGGCTTGCAGCATATTAATTATTCAAAGAAAATCCATCTGGCCGTGAAATTCAAAGTCAAACTGGACTTAAGGTGTCCACGCTTTAATAAAGGGGAACTCCACAGACACCGAAAGGCCGAATGTAAAAGGAACTGTTACCCCCCCCTTCCCAAAATGTATCAGAATCGAAGTCAACTGATAATATGGCCCCAAATCTACCTTGGCAAGTTTTTTTTAAAATCCCCAAATTTTACTCCCCCTCCAAGCAATTGCCTAATCTGTTTAATCGGTGGCGGTTTTCAGAATAGGCTGCATTTAAAACCGTACTCCTGACAACTTCTTTTCCGTCGCCTTATCTGCTTTCAGAGAAGTGGCCGCCTTACGTGTTTCTTACTTGCCTGAGCATCCCAATAAACCCACACAAAGTCAATGTAAAGTTAAAAGTCATTTTTTATTACTGTTTTTCAGAAAGTCAGTATAGGGGGAGGGCACATAATCTGACCTTGGCACTGAAATACATTTAACACCAGTAAACTTTTGCATGGTCCCCCCAAAAAAAACAAAAGAGAGAGAGGTGTACATAGAGTTAAATAATTTTTGTTTTCACTTGGTGACAACATTCAGGCAAACGAACGAGAGCGCGTTAAACGAATGACAGACACTTAGTATTGGAAAAAAGAGAAGTACCTCGGGTTTTGTCGGGCTGTCGCAAAAGTCCCGTCGCTTTGTTTTGTGTTTAATGGTGTATTTTTAATAGAAAAGGGGTGGGGCGCCCCCGATGCTAGGCTGGGAGTCTCTTTCCTGTCCCCCTCCCTGGCGGCGGGCGTTTTTAAATAAGCGTCTGTGGGGTCCCTCTGCAGTCTTTTGCGCGCGGCGTGGCGCGGCGGCCGGTGGGTGCGTCCCTATAGCTTGTCGAGGCTCTTGGGGTTGGTGAGGATCTCCCTGGCGAGGCGCCAGGTCTGCTTGGCGGCGCTCTCGAGGGCCGAGTGGGGCTTGCCCTGGAAGAGGTCGAGGTTGGGGAGGAAGTAGTGCGGGCAGCGGCGGCACTGCAGGCAGGAGATGAGCTGGAGGAGGATGCCGTTGAGGCGGTCGCCCAGGCAGGCCTCGTCCCAGTCGGTCTCCCGCGGGTGCTTCTCGCACTCGTAGAGCAGCAGCGTCTTCATGTGGTAGTTGTTGAGCGGCTGGCCGGGCAGCTCGAGGTGGCGGTCGCGCAGCGTCTTGAGCACCGAGAGGCACTTGTTGCGGCAGCCGCCCAGCAGCAGGCGGTTCTCGGCCTCGCCGAACTGGAGCACCCAGGCGTCGCTCTCGGCCGAGCTCTGCTTGCCGGTCAGCGAGTAGCACTCCTTGGAGAGGAGGTTGAAGCCCTCGGCCTTGACCTCGGCCACGCGGTTGGGCCCCGGCCAGGGGATGTGGGGCAGGGGCCACTGGGCCGCGCTGCGCGGCCAGATGCCGGTGCACTTGAAGGCGGGCGTGATCTGCACCACGTAGCGCTCGCGGATGCGCAGCTTGACCTCGCTGGTGTCGGCGATCATCTTGACCACGTCGCGGTAGCTGCACTTGTCCACCGCCTGGGCCACCAGCGTCTGGAAGCGCGAGCGGATCTTGCGCGCCGACAGGTAGCCCGAGGCCGTGATGAACTCCACCCAGAGCGACATGCTCCGCTTGCGGCCGTCGCTCAGCTTGAGGACGGCGCAGCCGGGCAGCGAGCCGTCGTCGACGAAGTTGAAGACGCCCATCTGGTTGAGGTAGAGCACCACCTCGAACTCGGTGGGCGAGATGACCTCCAGGCCCTCGTAGCGGGCGTCGATCTCGCTCAGCGAGCTGATGAAGCGCGGCTCCTGCACCTCCACCTCCTTCAGCACGTCCGACACCACCTTGCACACCTCGCGGATGGTCTTGGCGATGGCCGCCTTGCGCGCCTGGCACCGCTCCGTGTAGTACTTGTTCAGCTGGTACACCAGCTTGGCCTGCGCCGCGATCATGTTGGGGCACACGTCCGGGCTGTACACCGGGCTCTCGCAGTACGTGGACGGATCCAACGCCAACGCCGCCGCGCCCGCCGGACGGCACAGGCGAAGCCCGCTCCGCCCGAGCGCCAGCGACCTCGGCACCACAGCCCGCGAGGTCAGTCCTTCATCGGGGAACGACGGCTTGCCAGGGCCTCCCCGCGCGGCGGCCAAGTCCAAGGCGGCGGGGGAGCCGGAGGGCGCCGGCCTGGCCAGGTAGCACCGGCCCCGGGACCGCCAGCGACGGGCGCCGCTTGTCCGCCGGAGGAGGCCTGGTCGGCTGCTGCCGCCGCCGCCGCCCCCGGCTGCCTGTCCTCCGTCTGATGGTGCGAACTGGCAGGCTGGAGCGCGACCCGCCGCCCTGGCTCGGGGACCCTCCGTGTCTTCTCTCGGGCCAGACTGTGGACCGTCGGAAGTCCCTCTTTGTTCCGACCGCCTTTCCTCGAGGAGCCGCAGGAGAGATCTGTGGGTGGGTGGGGGAGTGCGTGTGGGTGTGTGTGTGTGCGTGTGTGTGATTTTCGCTTTCCAGGATTCGGTTCCCCCCTCCTGCTTTCCGCTTCCTTTCCCCTCCCACTTCTGGAATGGGCTGCAGCCGCTCTGGTTACTTCCCTGCGCCGCCGCGCGTCCTCTCCGGCGAGGGCTGCCTGGAAGTCTCTGGGTTTGCGGAGCGGGCTGCTTAGTTTATGAATGGCCCCAAGGCCCTGCTGAAGGGAGGCGGAGCTCCGCGATCGTACAATCGCCGCCCGAGCTGTCAGAGGGCCAGCCAATGGCGGGGCCGGCCGGCGCGAGGCCAGCCTGGCGGAGCGGCGGCGGGAGAGATGCTGCCGAAGGCACACGCCGGCACAGACAGACAGAGAGAGACGTGGGAACCAGCCCGAGCGCCCCTTTCCCTCCCGCAGAGCCAGAGCCCCTGCGAGCACCGCGGAGTCCTGGGGCTGGCAGGAGGGAAACGGGCGCGCAAGGCCGGGGAGAGCAGCCTTCGAAGTGACAGTCAAGGCCAAGGTGCGCCTGCAGGCACTGCAAGGCGTCGGGGGCGAGGGAGGAAGGCCCTTGCAAGCCAGGCGGACCCGGCCCTCGGGGAGCGGGGGGCGGGGAGGTCCGAGGAGAATGCGCGCCTCTGACTCCCCCTCGGCAGCTGAAGAGGAGGGACGCGGCGGTTGGGACAGAGTGGCGCACCTGGTTTTGCAGGGCCCTGGTTGCCTCGCGATCCTTACATATATATATCTGTACATTTATTCTATATATCTATATATAGATCTATACATATATTCTCTGTTACTTTGGAAAAGGCCACAAAGTCTGGAGATTCCAGTCCGGGCATTAGTTGGATACAAGGAAGGGCTGAGGGTTTTTGCGATAAAAACGTGTAATCAGAAATTATTTGGGTAAAGTAGTGAATCAAAAACATACGAAAATACTTTATACTGTGTTAAACTCGACTGGACAATTCTTCCACTTAGCAGCCAGTAGCTGTTCAAAATGAACAAGGTAGTTTCTGTCCCTTAAGATTTTCTATCCTTGAAGTGTGGTACCGCTGTTAATAATGTGTCCAGCCCACTAGGTGATCGTTTGAATTTTATTCGTGAATATCCTATCAGACGTCGGGTCTTTTCGTTGTGTGCGTTTCGGCAGAATAGTCGGATAATTTAATTTCTACAAAAATCCGAGAAGAGCTTTTTTTTTTTCTCTTTGCGAAAACCTCAAGACCGCTGAACAACGAGGAAACTCTTATGGACGTCCTGAATCGCACATTTTCCTATTGTCTTCCCCGCATCGTTCACAGCCGATGCCTTTTGCCTCCAAACGAAGTTTCTTAATTTTTAAAAACAGAATGTGGATGATCTGGTGTCATTAACAAAAAAAAAAGACTACGGCATTCCATTGTATTGAAAATAGAAGTTCGCCTCCCCGCAAGCCTGTCGTGGATCCGACCTGCTCGAAAGCAAACTGCCCTCTTTTTTTCTCGTTTTTCTCCGCGTTTCTGAGTTGTTCTAAATCGCTGTCCTCCACCGCCCGTCATTGAACTTGCTCCGGCAGGGATTTTCTGGCTGCGCCGGGGGCAGAGGCTTTAGACGGAGAGGGGGGCTCACCAGTTGCTTCCAGCCCGTCAGCCCGATCCACCCTTTATACCAAGCAGATTCTGGGGCTCTTCCCATTTCTCTCTCTCTCTCTTTTCTTTCGGTTGGAGGGAAAACTGACCACAGCAAATAAAGATACCTGTATCGGGGCGGAGGGGGGGACACCACAAAAACAAAGCGTGGCACCCCCGCATCACCTAACTCCGAAATGCCGTCGATGCCAGGCGGCCTTGGAGAGCAGCAGAGGCCGCCCCAAGCACGGGCTCAGGCCGGCGCCTGCCGTCCAGTGTCTCGCAAGCCAGGAGAGCGTTTGGACGGTGGCTGTAGGCGGCGATCCTAAGGCTCTTCTCTGGGCAGCGCTGAGGGCAGGAGCGCTTTCGAGGAAGCGGGCACCGGGCGGGGCTCTTAGAACCGGGCGCACGCCTCCCTCTCGCTCTGTGGGTGTGTTTGAGGGAAAGCGCCGTCAGTTGTCTGCTTCTAAGCCCCCGTTGTCCGAGGGAGCTTGCCGGCTTAGGATCGCGGCCTCCGCAGAGAGGTAGAGGCAGGCAGAGCCGTTACCTTTCCGAGGGGCAAGAGGAGGCCGACGAGGGGAGGGGAGGGGAGGGGAGGGTGAGTGCCCGGCTGCTTCGCTTGCCCCCCCTCCTGGGTGGCGTCTAGGGCGGGAGCGGGATCCTCGGAGTGGGACTCCCCCGTGGAAAAGCTGCAGGCCGGCGTCCCTTCCTGGGGCCGGCTGGGGGTGGAAGATCCCCCTTTCCCCCCTGCTGCGAGGCAGATGCCCGGGCGTTGCAGAAGAGCCCCGCAGCCGCCCGGAGCCCCGCGCAGCACCTCGGAGGCGCCTGGTCCGCCAGTGGCCCGGGCTGCCCGGTGAAGCCCTGCCGAACCCCTCCCCCCGCGCCCGGGGGCGCGGGCCCCGGCCCTCCCGCTCGGGTTGCCAACCCACATTCATTACCCATC
>NW_015164665.1:351500-362815 GCF_001447785.1 Gekko japonicus | reverse complement strand
CTGCCCCGTCCCTCTTCCCCGCCGGCCGGCCGGCCGTCTGCCTGTGGCGGAATCCGCTCTCGCCGGCCGGGGAGGGGATGAATAATTGAACAGAGTGGTTTTGGTTGGTGCCCGGGGTGGGGAGGGTTGCCGCCGGGCGCGACGAGGACCCGCGGGGGGCTGGGGGCAGGGCGAGCGGGCGAGCTGCTGGGGCCGTCGGCTGAAGAGCCCCCTGCTCGCCTCGGCGCGGCTTCGCTGGGAGCGGACGAGCCCGTCTGCAGCAGCTCCTCGACGGGGCCTGAAAGCGAAGCGGCCGCCCGGCCAGGAGCAGCAGGCGAGACGCGCTCTCTTCCGCTCCGAGGAGCCCGCGCCGGTCGGGGAGGGAGAGAAGCGCTCCAGGCTCAAAGCCGCTCGAAGGCTACAGCCCGATTGATCTCCCTTCTCTCTCTCTCTCTCTCTCCCCCCCCCCCCCGGGGTTTACTCCCCCCTCTTTGCGTTAATGAGGCGGGGGCGGGGGCCCGCCGATCTGATGGGCCCTGACAAATTCATTAGGGAGGTTGAGGGACATTTTATTTGACTGTTAAACGTCGTGTTTGTTTGGCTTCGCCAATGCCAACATCAGCACGCCGCTGCCTGGAGCCAGAGCTGCTCCAGAGGAGCCCTCTTTGGCAGGGGGAGAGCCTCTCGCTCTTTTCTTGGCTTGCCCGGCCGGCTCCCCTGGCTTCTCCCGGGGACCCTTGCCTTGTTGCACTGCTGCTCAGGCAGGTTAAGAAGGGGTAGGTATGCTAATTGGCCTTTCATTGGCGCGAAGAAAGGGCTGGAGACCGGCGGCGGCGGGGACGCGCCTGGTGCAGGCACAGGGAGGCAGAAGGAAGGGGGGGGGGGAAAGAGCTGCCGAAGAGCAAGGGTGTGCCACGATTACAATGTCAAGCCTGACAGTAGAGCCACTGTGTACTGGCTTTTTGGAAAAAATTCTTGTGCTCTCCTTTTGCTTAGCAAGGCTCCACTTTTAGAGCAGACGATTTCTGAACAATTTCCTTTGTCTTTTGCATAATCATATGATCTTAAGGAGAAGGGAATTGATCTGAGACCATGGATCTCTTTGGGCACTTTCCCTTGTTTACCTTTTGTATTTTCAGGAGTTGGTTTTCAAACTCTGTGCTGTCAAAGAAGATGAGATGTGCTTGTGGGGGGGAGGGATGGGTTTGAGTAGCCTGCCAAAATATTTGCAAACTATTAGACATCTCTATACTATTAAACAAGTCCAATGTTAAAAAATGCCATTGGTTTACTTTAAATTATATTTTGAAAATTGAAGAATGTCATCTTACATGTTATTTCCTTGTAAATTTTGCTAGAGATCTTTGAACCAACTTGGTTTTTAAAAAAATATTTCTGGAAGGATTTGGTGTTTCCATTTATAGAACAACAGTCTGGGAAAAGAACTCATGCCCTTTGCCTGTCATTTTCATACATTCCTTCTCTGCTGATGGAGCTTGAACTGCTGCAGGGAATGTATGAATTTGAAAAGAAATGATTCGGGAGTGCCTGCTGCCTTCCTCAACAGCCAGACTAAGCTAATGGGTAAAGTAAATGCATCTGGAGGAATGACAGCTATAATCCTGTTTACATTTCCCGGATCTTTCTTTATACATTTGTGGATAGATTTTTATCAAACCTCTTTTCATCTCTTTCAAGGACTTAGTTTACCAACTTGACTGGAGAGGCCTATTATTTAATTACTACAGATATTTTAAAAACAGCAGTATAAGGTCAGTTAGTGCAATAATTAAACAGCACATAAACAACTGTTCAATTATTATGATGCTATATCTGTATGGGTTTCTCTCTTCCTTCCCTACAGCTAATGTCTCCTACAGAACATTTCTGAGACTGTCTCCTCCTGTTACATCATATTTTCTAGAAAGAAAGCATTAGGGGAAAACGAGGAAAGCTTATGTAATCCTGTGGTATATTTAGGACACTATCACAGTGAATGTTCAGTTCGATAATTGATTGAATGAATTCCTGTACATTTAACAACTGAAATTATGTGATCCGAAGCCCTTAGGGTCCACTGAAATCAATTAGTCTTTTGAGGAGGTGTGCTTTGAATCTGGGCAAGAGTCCATTGTTACGCACGCACCTCTAAATAGTTTTTTGTAAAAATGGAGTCCCATGTTATATGCTTTCAAGTATGTACACTAGGAATTACAACTGTCATTTGAATGTGAGCAGGCATTTAATTTGCAAGATCAATTAGCTGAGTTTTTGCAGGAGAATGTGAAGAAACTAACCTTAAAGAAACGGAAGACAAATGAGAATGCTATTTCTGTTGCTTTTATAACCTGGGTTTGGAAAAACATTAGTGGTAACTTTGATTTTCTTCGAATTTCTGGTACAACTATTTATGCTAAATATTGGTAGAGTTGATTAAATCAATGAAAGTTGTGCTCTGTACTGGATTGCATCAAATTGAGCATTTGGGGCATTGTTCTCTAACACTCTTTTTTTAAAAAAAATAGCATTGATGTTGTTGCCTTATATGGATGCATGTGTGGTTCATGGATTTCCTCAGGTTATATGTTTACTTTAGATGGCAGCAAATGTAATCAATATATTACAATTTTGGGTGAAGACATTGCTATTGTCTGACATAACTACAATGAATTTTTTAGCAAATTTGGAATTGGCTCAAGTTAAGCATTTTCAAGCCAGAATCAGTTTCCATAAGTAGGTATGAATTTGTGGTCATTCCTCTGAGCAGCTGCATTCTACATTTGACAGGCCAACTCATAGCTGTAGGAAGCTGCATTTATGGTGGGACATCGATTTCAATTTGAACTTAAGAACCATCAGATTGTTGGTTGAAATGCAATGGTCTTTGTTTCTGTACTGATATAGCTGTCTGATGTTACACTTGAAAAGTAGCTGGTCAGTCTTCATTTTAAATTTTCTTTTAAGTAAAACCTAACCATATTAATGTAATATTCTCCAAGGAAATTATTGAGATGGTTAACAAAGTTCACAATGATGTTTTTAAGGTAATAAGCTTTTGAGATAGGCTTTCTACCTTGGAGGACCCAGATTTATCTCAGAGATACCAGTTTATGAGATCTGTATTTGGTGTGGGAATGCTGTTAAAAGAACTGAACAAAACAGTGGGCAGAGTTTAGATCAGTAAGGCTGCCATGCTGCACAGATTGTGCATGCTTCTTCTAAGAATGTGGCACGGTAATTCTTTTTGTCCAGGTGAAACAGCCAACACTAAGAATTAAAAACTGTATCTGCAATATAATGCTGTAATTATGCTTGGGAAAGGTTAATTAATCAAATTGTCCCCCTGTGTATTGAAGTGCCCACTGGGTATGGTGAAAGAGAAATATGTGTTCATATAAATAAAATACAGAAGCTGTATATGTGGTCAGGCTGAAATAATATTTGGTGATGGAAGAGACTGTGGCAACTTTTCTCTCTCAACAATCTGCAACTTGGACGTAAACCAGCTGCTGCGGCCTATGTATGTAACGGTTATGCCTGTCTGTTTCTTTTCTACATCCCTCACCCCCGCCCCATACTCCAAATCTTCTTTTATTATCTTTGGATTCTAAGCATTCTTTTTTCTTTCTTTTGCTGTCTAACTGGTTTTGTCTGCAGCAAAAGGCTGAGTTGGTGTGTTTAAATCTAGTATGGATAGAGTGAAAAATCTTTTGATCTATGGCAATGACTGTTTCCAAATGATTTGCTTGCTGGGACTGGATACTATCCATGTCCTTTCTCTTCACTATCTGATAGGCACACACAACGGGCATGACATGCTACCAGATGCACAGTTAATAATCACTTTAGATCTGTAAAAAAAGATGCACCCAGGCTCAGTTAAACGTATTTAGTGTGCACCGAAATGCATACCTTTCATCATCACAAAACACATTTTTTAAACATTTAAGGAAATTCTGGGGACTCATCCTATCCAAAGCTGCGAGTCCCATTGATTTCACTGTGAGAGTTAAGCATTTGCTTAAACCTTTCATGTAAAAATCAGTAGAAATGTAAAGTGCTTAATTTTGGCTGGGTTGTGCCTTGAGTATTTATGAGCATAGGTTTACAGTTAATATTTGTACATACATGTGCTGCAATAGTGCAGCATTTAATTGTTTTATATATCAGAGATCTCAGATTGGTTTTAAAGCTGGCAGAACAAGGAGTACGGTTTGAGCCATAGCACATAGCACATTACCCAGTGAAAGCTATGGGACTCCCTAGCACGACCCCTCCTCTCCCTCATGTAGCCCCAGGATGCTCTGAATGGACTGTCTGTATGATTCAGACTGTAGCAACCAGGGCACTGGGGCCAATGCTCCTAGTATCTGAGGTGTGCGTGGGATGTCTTGGCTTGTCCAGCATAGCCTTGGCAGGTGGAGGAGAGGGATCTACACATACATCCTACTAGTCCTTTTTGTACTTAGGCCCATTTGGATAATCCACAACATGATCTCTGTTGGAATCCTTGCGTTAATTACCACATTGGTATTTATTTTTGTGTAGAGACTTCAAACTGCATGACGTCTTGTATGTTTTAGGTAGCAGCTAACACTACCCTTTAAAAAACCCTCTAAAAGCATAAACACATGAAGCTAGCTTATACTGAGTCATATAAAAGCATAAACACATGAAGCTAGCTTATGCTGAGTCATACCACTGGTCTACCAGTGTCAGTATTGTCTACTCTGTCTGGAAGCAGCTCTCCAGGGTCTCAGGCAGGTTTCATGTCATCTTTCAGCTGGAAATTGACCCTGGGACCTTCTGCATGCAAACCAGATGCTCTGCCACTGAGGCACAACCCTTCTCCCTGCTTATATGTTATTTTGAAAGTCTGCTAAGCAATAGTTGCACTGACATTCCAGTTTGTAGACTTGTGACTTCTAGAGTATAGCAGGAAATCTGTTTTACCAATTAATTTTAATCCTGCCTTTGCTCAGGACAGCATACCTGGTCACCTCCCACTTTGTTTTTACCATAATAAAACTATGTAAGCTAGGATTAGACAGTGTGTGACTGGCACCCAGTCATCCACTGAGCTTCACAGCGGAGCGGGGATTTGAACCCAGATTTTTCCAGTCCTAGTTCACCTTATTGGAAATAAAAGCATAATATTGTTTATTTCAAGAAACTCCACATGAAATTCCATTTATTGGCAGAGTTTGTAGTTTCAAAAACCTAAGAGTCAATTGGTAACATTTGTAGTACCAGTTGTTTTCCCCCTTTTATGTCCTTTTTAGTGGGGCTAATTGTATGGAAGGTGAAAGTTTAGAATGGATATACAGATCATTGCTTATATGTCGTGTACATAGATATGACTCTGAATAAATCTGCAGATATCCTCATTTCAACAGACATTTCAGTGATCACTTGTTTCTGAAAATGATGTGAGATCAGATGAAAGCGAGTGAATACCAAGCTAGCATTGCTAGAAATAGTCCATGTGTTCCTGAAGACTGTAAAATGAGTTTACCCCACCACCCATTTTCCATGAATTGAAGTGAGAAACAACATATTAAAAGGTAACATGTGCTTATTGTGCATGAGTAATGAGGTTGTCCACTGATAAACTTAGAGTAATTTAGATTTTAGCCTTAATAGTTAAATGGAACCTTCATGTTCAGAGGCAGTGTAGATTTGTTACTAATTGCTGTGTATCAAAAGTGAGGGAGGACTCTCTCCTTCAAACCCTTTTTGTGACGTTCCTGCAAGTATCTTCCTGGTTACTACTGAACAGGAAGTTGGATGAGGTGGAACCTTGATTTGATCCAGCAGGGCTGCTGTTATGAGTTAACTATACTATTAGCAGCCACAGGTTGCCAAAGGATTATTTATTCTTCTTTTAGCAGTTGCTTATTTTCAATATATTTAAAAAATATTCTTAAGGTTGCTACTAGTCCTGATTCTTTAGAGAGAGAGAAAGCAGGTAGCAGTCTAAATACTGACAATTTAATCATTTGCCTATGGTTTTGTTTACATTAAAGATATCTGTGTAGTTACGAATGTACTCATGAATGTATGTTTATATTACTTTAGGAGACCAAAAACCCAAGAATGCTAGAACTTTTCCGAATAGCGATCAGTGAGGGTATCATCAAGGGCATTCAAATACAATGACATTCTTGGGATTTTCTTATTATGTGGTTTGTCAATTACCAAAGTGCAAACTTGGAAGAGGGAAACTTGAAATAGTTCGACATTTGTGAATTTATGTTTTATCTCACTTCACTTGAAAATTTATGAGGAGGGCAACTTAGGGGTGCTTAAGTTGTGTGTTCCAGGGCTTGCCCCCACTGATAACACCCTTGTTGGCGTGAAAGTGCAATGCAAATTATGACAGTTACAACCTTCTGTTTTGTTTAACCTGTCACTGAATTTCCTGACTCAGTACGGAGAGCAGTGGTGTGTTCAGGGAGTCCATATTCACCTAAACTTAAAAGGTCAGGTTTCTACCGGCAAGCCTAGTCAGAGCCTAATTGATGAGGAGGGCAGGAAGACAGAATTTACTGTTCTGTTGGCTAGTTTCATATCGTTAGGTTGTCCTGAAAGCATCAGGCAGTCACAGCCCCTTTCATGTAAGTGCTGACCCTAGACAGGAGCTGACAATCAAAGGAGGCAGCCACAGGAACCAGTGCAAGTATGCTATTGATTTTTCAGTTAGTTCTAAGTAGTTTGTAGTATGGGTAATGGGTGACAGAGGCAGGTATGTCATTATCAATGAGCTCCAGAACAGTAGCGACAACCTTCCCTCATATTTCCTTCAGCCACTGACAGTTCGCATCCAGAAGTGGTCAATAAATTGCCCAACCTTTTACTGACGAGTGACTTGGCAAAGGAGTGGGGGATGGGAGCCAAAAAGCTAAACTTCTGCACTTGAACTTGATGTAGAAACCGGAGGGGGAAAGGCAGGACTTCAGCCTCAGCACATACAGTTTATTAGGCTGATTTCCCTTTCAGAACAGCAAATACTGGCATTGAATTTGTGTTTTCTTTACAGTGGACTTGAAATGATTGTGTTGCTGTTATTTTTACTTTACAGGGTACCAAGGTATGATTTGGGAAATCATAAGTTGTCTCTACTACATAAAAATGTACCATGTGGGTACAGTTACAGAGGTCCCCCCCCCGCTACAAATGGCAATAGCAGATTAGATTGATTCAATGAATATTTTGCTTTAGCATTATTCACTCAAGGGGAAGGTACCTTACTTTTTACATGGATATGATGTTTAAAATATCAGGTACCCTATTCCTCAAAATGTGACTCCAGATGGCATCTTATCTAATAGACTGAATTACAAACTGAGGAACTTGGTGATAAGTGTTACCATTCCAGTGTATTAGGGTAATATATCATGCAAACAGGACTATTGATTGATTATTTGGACTTTCATAACTATGCTTTCTGTATTTTAGAGGGGAAAGATAATTTGAGTTTGTGCTTCAGTTTACAATTTTAATTCAGTTTTAAATTTATTTGAACATATACCATATAAACTTCTAGTTTGATGGAAAAGCCATATCATAACGTTCTTATAAAAATACTGCAAATGAAAGAAATTCTCATTGGTTACTCTTTAAGCTACATTTTCCAAATACTGCTGTATCCTTTAAATGATGTAATTAAACCATTTTCTTCCATCCACTCAGGTTTGTGCTATGCCCAGATGTTAACAAAATAGCATATGCTTAGAATTAAAATAAATCTTTAAACAAATTAAAATAAGACAGAAGAGTAAATGTTTTGAAAAACTTTGTTAAAACAACCCGTTGCTATGATATCTTGTTGAACAGATCTTTGCAATGTAAAGTCATAAGTGGAGGCTGAATATTGAGAAGTATTGAATACCTTCTAAGTCTCTTCATTCAGAATCATTTCAATTTGGTTTGGTGGCTTTTGGCTACAAAAAATTGGGGAGAATAACATGAAAAAATGCATCTGTTCCTGAGATTACCATGAAACAGGGACTTTGGGTTGTTGGGTTTTTTTTTTTTAAAAAAAGAAACAAATTATGTTTAGGTTTGCATTTGCACTTAATCTAAAATAATTAAATTTAAAATAAACATGTTAGGATTGACTGAATGATGCTTAGTATATATATTTTTTCTTTTAGTCAATTTAATGGTTACAGAGATCTGAAAACAGGCACAATCTGTTTGTAGGTCCTTTTTTAAGTGAGTCATATGGCTCTGGTTCTGAGCCCCTACATTTAGATTAGATAAAAGTATAGGCTTACATGCTATTTTGGTCCATTTGCAGAGTGTTGCTGGCATGCTTTGTTAATGCTGCAGAAATGTTTAAAGGAGATGCAGAAAGGCAACAAATTAAATTTTCATGAAAGAAAACCCTAATCAGCAGTGACAGTGTAAGAGAAAGATGATTGCCACTTGGTCATTGTAGAAAGGCACTTAGGTTGGGTGTCAGTGCTTCTGTTAATGATGACTAATGTCTTTCTTGTAGCAAACACATGCTCAAACATTGTGCTGCAGCAGCCTAGAAGAAAGGTTGAGCGGTAGGCACTCCAGATTTGAAAACAAAGGTTCTGGCATTGAATTGGTTGGATCAAAATGGGCAACCCACTCATCCCCATTATATTGGAACTTCATGTTCAGAAACTGGTCAAGTCCTTCATTTCAGAAGCAGAGGAACAGGAATGTGTATTGAAGAATATAGACTGTGCTAATTGTCCAGGAAGATAATGGGGCTGTGTAAGAATGTGCATCAGTGTTCCTATAGTAAGCAAACTTAGGGGTGTGAATTCCTAGGCAAACCCACTGAAAGACTTCCAGTTCCCATTTTGTATTCTACATAAATCCTTCATACTTAAAACAGAGTGACTCAAAAGACCTTTTCAAGTCCTGTGGCTTTAACCGTTTAAATATACTGGCAAAAAGAGAGGTGGCATGTGTCATTTCTTTTAACTTTTCCCAAAGTGAGACCTTTCAGTAGGGCATTTGTTGTGCTTGTCATATTTTTTCATATACATCTTACTGGTCTGACAAGTCTAGAGGACCATGAGAACACAGATGTCATTGCATTCGGACAACACTAATTACTCTGGGACTTTTGCAGCCTCAGTAGCTGCATGCAGCTGTCGATTATGAGTGTTTATGTGCTATATCATGGCTATATACCCTGTGAGCTCATATGCTGCCACTGGCCCTTTTGTTTCCTAACAAACAATAAGATTTCTTAAACTGCCTAAGCAAGAACGGACACCAAAGCAGAAATTGTCAGCCTTTGGTGTTACATATTGACAATATTTGGATACTGATTAATTGGCTACTGTTACTGTTAAATCACCCATGCCCATTTTGAGCCTTTGTTTTTGTTCCATTGGTCACTTCACTAAGACAAAGCTATATCCTCACAACTCCCTCCCATCTAAATTAAAGCTACTAGGATCACTATTAGCACTGATTTGGTTACCTTGAAAAACAGCCATTTTCTAATGTCACATCAAAAAATATTCTGCTAATTTAGATCAGAGCTCAGATATACAACATAAAAATCTTAACGAAGGTTTACAAAGCATTCAGTTAATGCTCGTCTCTGTGTTGAATTTTGTTTGCAGTCCTCCCCCCACCCGAATCTCTTTGTTCTGTCACAGTTCATAGTGCGTAAAGCAGCTGATTCTAACAAAAAAGTTCAAGTAGTGGTCACAGCATGAGTGACATTAGGCTCCCTTAAAAAAAAAAAGGCTTATGTTAAGATTATGTGCATTTTCAAAGAAGTGCAACTTGTGTTAATCACAGATTGGAAAATAAAAGCACCCATAATGTTGCTTTACATGCTGATGATGCAGAAATGGAAGCAGCTTTATCAAAGATGTATGATGAGATAAAACTGCAGTCTCTGCTGTACAGTTATAGTAATTATGACTAATGAACCGTCCAGTCTGGATGAAATGGCATGTCCACAGGGACTGTGTCCAATCAGTTGTGACTTATGCAAGCTGTAGAAAACATCAGTAGCCCAGATTCAATATTGTAATGTGGAATGTACTGTGTTAGCAATTTCAGATTTTCAAGGTTGGGTCAATTTGCAAATAACCTTTATTGATACATAGTGCTGGGATTCTTGTGTTTTAAAGCAAGTGTATGGATGGAGGTGCAATTCTTGCTTTAATTCCATGGCTGTGGCTTTAATACCATGACCCATTATTGACATCTCAGAAGAAGATTCTTCATAGATTCTCTCACAGCGTTAATGTAATTTTCCTTTGCAGTATGGATACAGTGAAATACAAACTGGAATATGCCAATAATGTATTTGCTTTCCTGCATAAGTTCTTTAGGGATGTTTATGTGAGACTCTGCAACATTTGGGTTACATTTGGAACAACTTGACTCCTGCCAAGTATACAAAGACAAGAACATTAGCACACGGAAGACAACAACAACTATAGTGTGACTCTGGACTTCATGTACTAGAAAGTCCAGTATTACAGCCATGCAGGGTTTGGTTGGGGCCGGAGCACAGGGAGTGGCGCTCCGGTAGTGAGGAGCCGAGGGGGCGGGCCCATGACAAGCCCCGCCCCGTGCAATTGCCGGGTACGAGGAGGGACATCGGGAGGGACGGATGGTGTGCACTCCACAGATAAAGACCTGACTCCTGAGGCGAAGGGGCCCGTGCCTCCCCCCCTCACCATTGCCGGCCCGTGCCTCCATGTGGGGGGGCCACTGGAAGGCTGGCCGCCTCCCCCCTCACCATCGCCGGCCTGCGCCTCCGCGCACAGGCTGCTGGAACGCTGCCCACCTCCCCCTCGCCATTGCCAGCCCACGCCTCTGTGCACGGGCCACTGGAATGCTGCCAGCCTCACCATCGCTGGCCCGTGCCTCTGCACATAGGTCACTGGAACTCCACCTGCCTTTGCCTTTGCCATCGCCAGCCCACACCTCCGTGCACAGGTTGCTGGAAGGCCTCCCCCCTCACCATCACCGGCCCGCACCTCCCTGCATGGGCCGCTGGAATGCTGCCCGCCTCCCCCTCGCCATTGCCGGCCCATGCCTTCGCACACGGGCCGCTGGAATGCTGCCAGCCTCGCCATCGCCATCCCACACCTCTGTGCAAGGGCTGCTGGAAGGCCGCCCGCCTCCCCCCTTGCCATCGCTAGCTCGCGCCAAAGCCTGCCCGCCCACCCCACACTTTCTTTCCCTCCTTCTTTCCTTCTCTCTCTTTCTTTCTTTTCCTCCTTTTTTCCTTCTCCTTTCCGTCTCTCCCTCTTTCTTTCCCTCTCTCTCTTAGCACAGATCTGTGTGAGGGCAGATCTGTGCGTGCCCCCCCCCACCCA
>NW_015164665.1:344330-350483 GCF_001447785.1 Gekko japonicus | reverse complement strand
CCCCAATAGCTAGCAATCCAAAACAGTCCAGTGGAGCCTAAGCGGTGGGTGTTGCCTTCTGACATACTTCTGGTTATGTCAGGGGATGTGGGATATGCAAATATGTTATGCTAATGAGTTATGCTAATGAGCTTCTGCACCTCGTTTTCTACGAAATGACCCCTGCAGCGATGTCACCATTGGGGAAAAAATAACCATATTCTGTAATATATCACTCCTTTTCATGCTTGGCTTTGAACCAATGCTGACCCAATCAGCAAACAGAAGTGGGGGAAGAACTTGAATAGCAATGTTTTATAATTTAATGTAAAAGTGTTTCTGGTATGCAGGTTACTTACTAACTACAGTGAATGTTAGTTTCTCTCAGCAATATACACCAAGATATTAGTTGGAGCCTTGGGTTTCAAAACTGGAGGTGATACATGGACAACCAAGGTCTTAGAGGGGCTTTGGGTTTTTTGTTTTTTTTTAAAAGCAACAAGCATTACAATTTCAGAACAGGAGCCTCATCAACCTATATTTCCATGCTGTCTGCTCATAATTCCCTGCTTAGACCCTCAGTTTCACTATCCTTTCCTTTATTTTAATGCATGTTTTTCAGTAACTGTCTCATTTATAGCCCCTTCAATTTTATTGTCCTGTGTCTGTCTGTTTGTCTGCATTCCTTGTGTGTGGTTTGCATCTAATACAATTTGGACTGAACTTTGGGGTATTTGATGGATTGTGAGCAGAACATACATCCCATTTACTGCAAAGCATCCAAGCCTATTAGTGGGGCAGTAAGCATGTCCATATATATTTAATTTTGGGACCTTGATAGAATGCTAGGTTTTCATTATTGCCTAAGGTCATAAATGTGAATGGACCACATTGGCAAATGGATTGTGACTCGTAGATAGGGCTGTAAGGATTCAAGGTAAGCAGTGTTTTCCTAAATACATAGTAGCAATGGTTCATTTAGAGTATACTTGCACCTGTGAATAACTCATATCAGTGTAATAGGCTCGTGTGAATGTAAAGCAGTGATTTTGATAATCCAGTGTGGCATAGTGGTTAGAGTGTTGGATTAGGATCTGGGGAATCCAGGTTCAAATTCCCCCTCCATTATGGAAGTGTGCTGGTGACCTTGGGCCAATCACACACTCTCAGCCTAGCCTGCCTTACAGGGTTCTTATGTGGATAAAATGCAAGAGAAGAGAACAGTGTATGCTGCTTTGGGTGCCATCAGGGATCAAGGTGGGGTTTAAATGAAGTAAGTACATAAGTACTCCAGGATGGAAAAAAAATGCCCTGTAGTCACCGGTACTGAAAAAGCTGGGCCTGGCAACTGGTACCTGACTGACCAAAGAGGCTGTGTCTTTTTATACCTTTCCTTATTGCCATGCCAGATTTTTGGTCAGTGCTTTTCTAAGCAGTTCCCTAGTTTTAGTTGCCTCTCAGGGGCTCTAGCACATAAAAATGCCTCTATAATGCACAAAGGACAAGAAAACAACATCAAAATTATTTTCAAAAATTATTCGTGGCCATGGAGGTGAAGATTACTGCACATTTTAAAATAAAACTGATTTATTAATTCCCAAAGCATTCAAAGCAAAAATTATTTTTCAAAGTCTAACTTACTGCTTGATGTCAGCCTAACATTATGTTTTCTCTTTTTAATATAATTCTTCTGAGCAACACTTGAAATGTGCATGACCTGACCTATGTGTAGAATTGTTGCCTTGGATATCTTTTCCTTGAAGTCTCATTGGAAAGTAACAGACTTTCATTGTTATGTTAGCCATCTAGTTTGGAAGTGGAAAGTGCTGTCAAGTCACAGCCAATTCATGGCAACCCTATTGGGTTTTCAAGGTAAGAGGTGAAGACAGGGCCATTGCCTGCCTCCGCATAGCATTCATGGACTTCCTTAGTGGTCTCCCATCTGGGTACTAGCCAGGGCTGACCCTGCTTAGCCTCCAAGATCTGATGAGATCAGGCTAGCCTGGGCCATCCAGGTTAGGGCACCCATTTAGTTTACTGGTTTTGAAAAAAACCCCACCATATTTTCAAAATCTAAATATTTATTTACTTTATCTACATCCCACCTTTCTCCCCAAGGGGGTCCCAATCAATGCTCCCTCTAAGCTGTGGAGTCCTGTCAGCAAAAATTCTGTTTTGTGAGCTACTGGCATTAAAGTTGTGAGCGAGCAATTTGGCTACTGCATTAATTAGCTTGCTCTGGAGCCCTCCTTCCTGAGCCGAGCCAAAAATGTGTGAACCGGAGGCTTAAAAACTGAGCCAGCTCACATTAACTCAGCTTAGAGGGAACACTGGTCCCAATGCAGCTTACGTCATTCACCACTCCTCCATTCTGTCCTCACAACAACCCTGTGAGATTGGTGAGGCTGACATTGTGTGACTGGCCCAAGGTCACACAGCAAGCTTCCATGGCAGAGTGAGGAACTGAACCTGGGTCTCCCATATCCTAGTCCAACACTTTAACTACTACACACCGTGATGGCTCTTAGAATTCATCTGAACTTTATCCAATCATATGCAGGTACATACATTTGAAGCATGAAATTATATGTAGTCCCAGACATGAGAGTGGAGCTTCATTCTTGGAATGGTCCTTTCATACCTCCCCCTTTCTTCTACAGTGCCCTGCGTACCTGAAAAGTGTGCTTGAGGCTTGGGGACCATCCAAAACAGCATGCAATGCAGGATGACTGTCAAGGGGGAAATTCACAGCTGTTCCATTGTGTGAATGGAAATTACTAGTTTATATCCAGCCCATCAGAGCAACTTTGAATCTAACCCATGGTTCCTGCCTTGAAACTGTGCAGTTCGTAAAATACATCATTTTAAGTGTGCAACTTAAAGTGCAAGATATGCCAAAATAAAGTGTAATTTTAGGGATCTTCCTCTGAAACAAAAACAAGTAAGGGTAAAGTGATATTAATTGTGTTTTTAAATGCTTCTTACTGCACGTGTTGAAAAAAATACTAAATTTCACAAGCATATAACTTTTTCCTAAACATCCGTCCATCTGTCTGTCTGTCTGCCTATCTGTTTCTATCTATGATTTTTTTTGACATCCTCCTTGTTCCTCTTAAGATAACATATACCTCACATTTATGTAAAGCCAGAGCAGACTACATAGTGCTGTTGAAGACAATGGAATTGAATAATCTCAAATGCAAGTATTCTAGCAGCAATTACTTGTGAAGTGTATTCTGTGATGATTTCATTCTAATGTGTTCCATTATAAAAACCTGTAATATTGCTACTATTTATAAGTGTCTGAAAGCAAGTCAGTCTGGAGCCCTTTTGTATGGCAAAGGCATTTGTGAAATGAGAGTTCTGGCTTTCCTAAGAGCTCTAGAAGTCTTATTTGAGACTTCCGGTTGATGGCGGCTCACTAGCAGACTCACCTCCCGGACCTCCCAAGGGTGAAGCTGCGTTCCAGCTGAAGGGGGTGTGTGCGCAGGCTCGTTAACCCCTCCAGGGACCCTTATAAGAGGTTGCCTCTTCGATGGCGGAATGCCGGAGAATTGAGGCGCCTCTTTGTTCCGACGGTTCTCTGTGCTGAGAGACCGAATGGAAGTGACGCCGACCAGGGAAAGCGCAGGAGATCGAGCGTCAGAAATGAAGCCGAAAGCATGTTCGGAAGACCAATTATGAACGTGAGTCAGTTTTAAAGCATTTTTAAAGGAAAAAGATAGCTCTCCACCCCACTCCACTGAACGGGAAAAAGGTGAGCAGGGGAGGGACGCCTCCCATGTGCATGAACTTTTGAGCGTTTGAGGGGGGGAGCAGAAGAAAATGCGAAAGAAACTGTCTAGAAGTACTTACCAAAGCGAGTTTAAGCGGTCAAGCGCACATTCAGAGACTTTTTAAAAAATTGCGAAAGTAAACAAACAATAAAGATGGCGGGGAAGAAGGGCAAAGAAAAACTTTTGAAACCGAAAGGGTCTGAGAGCCCGAAACCAGAAGTTACCAGTGAGTTGGCTAAGACCTTAGCAGAATCCATGCACCCCCTGCTGGAACAGCTGAATAACTTCAAGGAACAAATATCAATAATGACTCAATGTATCACTTCTCAGCAAAATCAGATAAATGAGACATTGCAAATGATGAAACAGAATACTGAGAAGGTGAATGAAGTGGATGCAATGACCCAAAAGGTGAAGAAGAAAGTGCAAAAGCTGGAAAGGAAACAGGAAACAAAGTTCCACGGAAGATCAGCTGCTGCAATTACAAATGGAAAAGGTTAATATGATTCTTCGCTTCCAGGGCATGCCAGAGAATAAGGGAGAGAATCTTAAAGAAGTGATGAGTGAATTACTAGCCCCAGTGACAGAGATGAAGGCGGAATCATTGCTAAGCGATATGGATGTGGTCTATAGATTATATTCAGGCTATATAAAGAAAAATAATCTGCCTGGGGAAATTGTCGTAAGATTCTTGAAGAGGCATGTGAGGGACGCAATCCTGAAAGCAGTTTCTGGAATATCCCTGAAAGTGGGAGAGAATGCCATCAGAGTTTTAAAAGACATTCCATTTGAAATAAGACAACGGAGAAAGAAGTACAAAGATCTCGTGCTTTTTCTTCAAACAAATTCAATTGGATATAAATGGCTAATTCCAGACGTCATCACCTTCAAAATTAAGGATAAAAAAGAGAAGATTGACTCTGTTCTGAAAGCTCGGGAATTTCTAAAGGTACAGTCGGGAAGGCCAGAGGATGGAAAAAAAGAAGAGGAGAGCAAGTCTAGTGGCGAGCTGGACTCGGGTTCTTCCGGAGAGCAAGGGGCAGCAGCTCCAAAAATTCCTTACAAGCTGTGGAAGAGACGGGGAAAGGAGAAATGAAGGCTGAAGGACTCTGATTTGTGCCTTTGAGAACTTTGAAATGGGATGATTGGGGGTACTGTTCTTAGACAGTTAAGTTTTAAGATTTAAAGAAAAGGGTAAAAAATATTATAAACGTTTGACTCAGGTTATAATGACATAAAAGAAGGGAAGACTTGATGTAATTAAGGTACTGATGATCTCCTCTCTTGGGTTTTTAGTTAGTAGTGGATTTCTTTACTTTATCCTGTATATGTAGTCCCCTTTCCCTTTTTTCTGTATTGGTTTTGTAGTGTTATAAAAATAATAAAAAATTCCCTCCGGGGGCTCAAAAAAATTATAGAAGTCTTATTTGAGTTTGGTAAAATGTTTTCAAAGATATAAGTGCAAATTTGCCCATACATCATGGTGCTGGTTTTAAAATGCTAACGTTCAGTGCTAGTGTTGCTCTGCTCTGTAGAACAGATTACTTCCTATGCTAAACTACAGTCACTGATTGTTTTGCAGTTCAGCCATGGCTCTCCCAAACCAGTTCAGTTTGAAAAGTGTTCTGAAAAGATGCTTGAACTTTGATGAGATAACTCTGCTATGTAGCTGCTATGGATTCTTTGGGTTCTAGAGTTCTAGTCTTGGTGCACTAATGCTAACCTAGAAAGAGTTTATTGGGCCCTGGGAAAAGAAGATCTTGATTGTACAAGACTGAAGAATGCAGTGAATTGCCCTTGGTCATTGCTAATAATTGGTAAGATCAAGAAATGGAGGATTTCTTGTCTGGTTTAGATACTGTATGTGCTCTGGCATTATGTCTGTATCATCTAGAACATGGGTGTCAAATGTATGGCCCGTGGGTCAGATGAGGCCCATGCAGGGCTGCAGTCCGGCCGAAGAGCAGCTGACTCTGTGCTGCTTCCTGTATCTATCATTGCAGCACCTTCTGACCATTCTCTCCTAGTTCCTGCTTCATAGGAGAGAAAGAAAACCTTCCCTCGATTGGCTGAGGGCTCTTCCCCTCTGGGAGGGGGAGGAAAAGAGCGGGGGGGGGGATGGTGTCTTGTGGGACTTCTAAGAAGACCAGCAACATTTTATTCCAGGTAGAAGCACACTGAGGGAGCCAGAGGGAGCACCCCAGAAAAAGAGAGTTCTTTGTTTAGGACCAAAAACGTTTTTACTCCAGAAATGGGGGGGGGAGTCCTTTGTTTAAGACTCAAAAATGTTTTTATTCCAGGGGTGTGTGTGTGTGTGTGTGTGTGTATAAATATGTGTGTGTGTGTGTGTGTGTGAGTGAGAGAGAGAGAGAGAGAGAGAGAGAGAGAGAGAGAGAGA